>NC_053391.1:254111343-254400280 GCF_905171765.1 Bufo bufo | reverse complement strand
TTTTCACCCCAGTAACCAAAAAGCCGTATTTCTGGCCTAAATGTGACAGTCACTTATGCTTGTCTAATCCTAGATGTGCAGTATATTAGAGGGTTTTTTCACCCCAGTAACCAAAAAGCCGTATTTCTGGCCAAAATGTGACAGTCACTTATGCACGTCTAATCCCAGATGTGCAGTATATTAGAGGGTTTTTTCACCCCAGTAACCAAAAAGCCGTATTTCTGGCCGAAATGTGACACTCACTTTTGCACGTCTTATCCCAGATGTGCAGTATATTAGAGGGTTTTTTCACCCCAGTAACCAAAAAGCCGTATTTCTGGCCTAAATGTGACAGTCACTTATGCACGTGTAATCCCAGATATGCAATATACTAGAGGGTTTTTTCACCCCAGTAACGAAAAAGCCGTATTTCTGGCCTAAATGTGACAGTCACTTATGCTTGTCTAATCCTAGATGTGCAGTATATTAGAGGGTTTTTTCACCCCAGTAACCAAAAAGCCGTATTTCTGGCCTAAATGTGACAGTCACTTATGCACGTGTAATCCCAGATGTGCAATATATTAGAGGGTTTTTTCACCACAGTATGCCAATGCCGTATTTCTGGCCTAAATGTGACAGTCACTTATGCTTGTCTAATCCTAGATGTGCAGTATATTAGAGGGTTTTTTCACCCCAGTAACCAAAAAGGCGTATTTCTGGCCAAAATGTGACAGTCACTTATGCACGACTAATCCCAGATGTGCAGTATATTAGAGGGTTTTTTCACCCCAATAAGCAAAAATATGTATTTCTGGCCTAAATGTGACAGTCACTTATGCACGTCTTATCCCAGATGTGCAGTATATTAGAGTTTTTTTTCACCCCAGTAACCAAAAAGCCGTATTTCTGGCCTAAATGTGATAGTCACTTATGCTTGTCTAATCCCAGATATGCAGTATATTAGAGGGTTTTTTCACCCCAGTAACAAAAAAGCCGTATTTCTGGCCTAAATGTGACAGTCACTTATGCACGACTAATCCCAGATGTGCAGTATATTAGAGGGTTTTTTCACCCCAGTAACCAAAAAGCCGAATTTCTGGCCTAAATGTGACAGTCACTTATGCTTGTCTAATCCCAGATGTGCAGTATATTAGAGGGTTTTTTCACCCCAGTAACGAAAAAGCCGTATTTCTGGCCTAAATGTGACAGTCACTTACGCTTGTCTAATCCTAGATGTGCAGTATATTAGAGGGTTTTTTCACCCCAGTAACCAAAAAGCCGTATTTCTGGCCTAAATGTGACAGTCACTTATGCTTGTCTAATCCCAGATATGCAGTATATTAGAGGGTTTTTTCACCCCAGTAACAAAAAAGCCGTATTTCTGGCCTAAATGTGACAGTCACTTATGCACGACTAATCCCAGATGTGCAGTATATTAGAGGGTTTTTTCACCCCAGTAACCAAAAAGCCGTATTTCTGGCCTAAATGTGACAGTCACTTACGCTTGTCTAATCCTAGATGTGCAGTATATTAGAGGGTTTTTTCACCCCAGTAACCAAAAAGCCGTATTTCTGGCCTAAATGTGATAGTCACTTATGCTTGTCTAATCCCAGATATGCAGTATATTAGAGGGTTTTTATTCACCCCAGTAACCAAAAAGCTGTATTTCTGGCCTAAATGTGACAGTCACTTATGCACGTGTTATCCCAGATGAGCAATATATTAGAGGGTTTTTTCACCACAGTATGCCAATGCCGTATTTCTGGCCTAAATGTGGCAGTCACTTATGCTTGTCTAATCGCAGATGTGCAGTATATTAGAGGTTTTTTTTTATCCCAGTAACCAAAAAGCCGTATTTCTGGCCTAAATGTGACAGTCACTTATGCACGTGTAATCCCAGGTGTGCAATATATTAGAGGGTTTTTTCACCCCAGTAACCAAAAAGCCGTATTTCTGGCCTAAATGTGACAGTCACTTATGCTTGTCTAATCCCAGATGTGCAGTATATTAGAGGGTTTTTTTCACCCCAGTAACCAAAAAGCCGTATTTCTGGCCTAAATGTGACAGTCACTTATGCACGTCTAATCCCAGATGTGCAGTATATTAGAGGGTTTTTTCACCCCAGTAACCAAAAGCCGTATTTCTGGCCTAAATGTGACAGTCACTTATGCTTGTCTAATCGCAGATGTGCAGTATATTAGAGGGTTTTTTTCACCCCAGTAACCAAAAAGCCGTATTTCTGGCCTAAATGTGACAGTCACTTATGCACGTCTAATCCCAGATGTGCAGTATATTAGAGGGTTTTTTCACCCCAGTAACCAAAAAGCCGTATTTCTGGCCTAAATGTGACAGTCACTTATGCTTGTCTAATCCCAGATGTGCAGTATATTAGAGGGTTTTTTCACCCCAGTAACCAAAAAGCCGTATTTCTGGCCTAAATGTGACAGTCACTTATGCACGTGTAATCCCAGATGTGCAGTATATTAGAGGGTTTTTTCACCCCAGTAACCAAAAAGCCGTATTTCTGGCCTAAATGTGACAGTCACTTATGCTTGTCTAATCCTAGATGTGCAGTATATTAGAGGGTTTTTTCACCCCAGTAACCAAAAAGCCGTATTTCTGGCCTAAATGTGACAGTCACTTATGCTCGTCTAATCCCAGATGTGCAGTATATTAGAGGGTTTTTTCACCCCAGTAACCAAAAAGCCGTATTTCTGGCCTAAATGTGACAGTCACTTATGCACGTCTAATCCCAGATGTGCAGTATATTAGAGGGTTTTTTCACCCCAGTAACCAAAAAGCCGTATTTCTGGCCTAAATGTGACAGTCACTTATGCACGTGTAATCCCAGATATGCAATATACTAGAGGGTTTTTTCACCCCAGTAACGAAAAAGCCGTATTTCTGGCCTAAATGTGACAGTCACTTATGCTTGTCTAATCCTAGATGTGCAGTATATTAGAGGGTTTTTTCACCCCAGTAACCAAAAAGCCGTATTTCTGGCCTAAATGTGACAGTCACTTATGCACGTGTAATCCCAGATGTGCAATATATTAGAGGGTTTTTTCACCACAGTATGCCAATGCCGTATTTCTGGCCTAAATGTGACAGTCACTTATGCTTGTCTAATCCTAGATGTGCAGTATATTAGAGGGTTTTTTCACCCCAGTAACCAAAAAGCCGTATTTCTGGCCAAAATGTGACAGTCACTTATGCACGACTAATCCCAGATGTGCAGTATATTAGAGGGTTTTTTCACCCCAATAAGCAAAAAGATGTATTTCTGGCCTAAATGTGACAGTCACTTATGCACGTCTTATCCCAGATGTGCAGTATATTAGAGGTTTTTTTCACCCCAGTAACCAAAAAGCCGTATTTCTGGCCTAAATGTGACAGTCACTTATGCTTGTCTAATCCCAGATGTGCAGTATATTAGAGGGTTTTTTCACCCCAGTAACCAAAAAGCCGTATTTCTGGCCTAAATGTGACAGTCACTTATGCTTGTCTAATCCTAGATGTGCAGTATATTAGAGGGTTTTTTCACCCCAGTAACCAAAAAGCCGTATTTCTGGCCTAAATGTGACAGTCACTTATGCACGTCTAATCCCAGATGTGCAGTATATTAGAGGGTTTTTTCACCCCAGTAACCAAAAAGCCGTATTTCTGGCCTAAATGTGACAGTCACTTATGCTTGTCTAATCCCAGATGTGCAGTATATTAGAGGGTTTTTTCACCCCAGTAACCAAAAAGCCGTATTTCTGGCCTAAATGTGACAGTCACTTATGCTTGTCTAATCCCAGATGTGCAGTATATTAGAGGGTTTTTTCACCCCAGTAACCAAAAAGCCGTATTTCTGGCCTAAATGTGACAGTCACTTATGCACGTCTAATCCCAGATGTGCAGTATATTAGAGGGTTTTTTCACCCCAGTAACCAAAAAGCCGTATTTCTGGCCTAAATGTGACAGTCACTTATGCTTGTCTAATCCAGATGTGCAGTATATTAGAGGGTTTTTTCACCCCAGTAACCAAAAAGCCGTATTTCTGGCCTAAATGTGATAGTCACTTATGCTTGTCTAATCCCAGATATGCAGTATATTAGAGGGTTTTTTCACCCCAGTAACCAAAAAGCCGTATTTCTGGCCTAAATGTGACAGTCACTTATGCACGTGTAATCCCAGATGTGCAGTATATTAGAGGGTTTTTTCACCCCAGTAAGCCAAAAGCCGTATTTCTGGCCTAAATGTGACAGTCACTTATGCTTGTCTAATCCAGATGTGCAGTATATTAGAGGGTTTTTTTCACCCCAGTAACCAAAAAGCTGTATTTCTGGCTTAAATGTGACAGTCACTTATGCACGTGTAATCCCAGATGTGCAATATATTAGAGGCTTTTTTCACCACAGTATGCCAAAGCCATATTTCTGGCCTAAATGTGACAATCACTTATGCACTTTTAATCCCAGATGTGCAGTATATCAGAGTTTTTTTTCACCACAGTATGCCAAAGCCGTATTTCTGGCATAAATGTGACAATCACTTATGCACGTGTAATCCCAGATGTGCAGTATATAAGAGTCTTTTTTCACCCCAGTAGGCCAAAGCTGTATTTCTGGCCTAAATGTGACAATCACTTATGCACGTGTAATCCCAGATGTGCAGTATATCAGAGGCTTTTTTCACCCCTGTATGCCAAAGCCGTATTTCTGGCCTAAATGTGACAATCACTTATGCACGTGTAATCCCAGATGTGCACTATATTTAACAGATGTATTTTTTTAACCCCACTAAGCAAAAAGCTGTATTTCTGGACTTGCAGACATGCAGATAGCCTGTGCTGGTGCACTATCGTTGCATAAAATGGCTGTCGATTATGTATTGATATTGACTAACTGAAGAAAAAAAAGTTTGTTTTCAGTAGTAGTTGGCTCAGGGCAGGCTTAAAAAAATTGTGCACTGCACCCACAAAACACATTTGCTGTAGATCACTGAGTACAAAAAACAGTTCTTGATAAGATTTCTCCCTGATCTCTCCCTCACAGCAGCTGCAGCCTCTCCCTACACTAATCTGAGCAGAGTGACGGGCGGCACTACGTGACTCCAGCTTAAATAGAGGCTGGGTCACATGCTGCAGTTGGCCAATCACAGCCTTGCCAATAGTAGGCATGGCTGTGATGGCCTTTTGGGGCAAGTAGTATGACGCTTGTTGATTGGCTGCATAGCAGCCTTTCAAAAAGCGCCATAAAAATCGCCGAACCCCGAACCCGAACTTTTGCGTAAATGTTCGGGTTCGGGTCCGGGTGCCGAAAACCCTAAAGTTCGGGTTCGCTCAACTCTACTAATGTACAATAAGAGGAAATACAAAAATTAGGACACCCCTCTGTAACTCAGTGCCCTATGCACCCCATTGAAACTGCTGAATTTTTGCCTATTTTTGATCAGAAACCTTTGAAAGGAGTTGCCTATATGATCCAATACCTTTAAAGGAAACATCTCACATCCTTCATGCTGAGCTCACTGAGGGCAGCTTAGAGTAGTGACAGACACATTAATTTCAGTGGTCTTTCACTAATATTGAGGTGGTTGCTGAGTACTTACAGTTTAATGCTGGCAGCACACACCCAAGAAGAGCCATGAGCTCCCAGAGATGAATCTACTTATTCTTGACGTCCCCTTCCCTGCACCTGCCTGACGATGAGTGACTGTTTTCTCCTGGAAGAAAACCATAGAGAGAATTGCCAATCATTGGAAGGTGGTGGGGAGAGGAGGAATTCATGAATAAGCTAGGCTCTTCTCTGGCAACCCCTGACTCTTCTTGGGTGTGTTCTCCCAGTAATACCTCATACCTCATAATAGCACATGAGTCACAGACCACTGAACTTAGTGCATCTGTCACCAACTCATGCAGACTTACAGATATCAGTCAATACAAATGACCTTGTAATTGTAAAATTTGTTTCATAGATTGCTGCAGGTTGCACATGGAAACCGTGTGCCCTCACATGGAAATGTTCCATTGTTTGTCTGTGAACAGTTTTACATTCTTAGCGAAACTGCTGATCATGTGGAATGGGCTACCAGTGAGATTATCAAATGGAGCCAAGATCAACCACAAGACTTATGGATTTGGACATGCACTAGCAACTAGACAAGGGTGTGGCCAATTCATTGCCTGGCAGTCATATTAGCAGGTACAAGTTATGTTTACATGTGAATCAGCTGCAAGGAATAATGAAAAATACAGATAATTTATATTAGATCATCACTTTTTAACTGATTGTAACTGCCATATATATTAAAACAGAAATCAGAAGCCACATACCTTCTGAAAAGTGGAAAAAAAGTTATACAAACATTAGAAAACATAAATTTGATGCACATGTTATTCTTACTTAATTTTGAGCCTATGACTGAATTAAAATGGTAATCCTTTTTTACTTTGTAATTTGTTTATTCATAGAATATAAAACAACAGGATGTTCTATGACGGGCATTATGAATTTTGTTCAGATATCTCTTAAACCTGCATAGTATGTCTAAAAAAAAATAGTATGGCCCAGATTAATAAATCTTTGTAGTGCATCCATAGCCCAACTGAATTAAAGTAAATATGACATAATGTGATTCTTACACACGTGTCATGTGAATTCTGACATTCAGTTAACACTGTCTGGGTATATAACAGATGAATATTAGTCTATTTAGGAACAGAATAATTTCTATTTGCAACTACAGTATCTCAGAATGTCTGTATCTCTTGTATTTTTCTCATGCTTCCTGTGTGTTGACATAACATATATTAGGAAGGTGTTCCTTGAAAGTGGAGCCTTATTCTGCAATTGGTCTGGCATACATTATGAGGTGTGGAATCTAGGGGATCCTACTGTTCTTTACCAGGGACTGTTTTAAGGAAGTTGGGACTTAACTTGTTAGAACCCCAGATGGTGGTCTTCAGAATAGTCAGTGATCTGCAGCGGGATGTGTCAGCAATGAGGAATAGAGGGTAGAAACTGTTGTCCACAACCAGGTAGTCAATGAGATGGCCATCAAAACTAGAGAGGTAACCATAAACAGGTTCTGGAGTATGTGCAGAAGTTAAACCAGAGAGACATACATACAGTAGTAAGCCTTGATAGATTTTGAAAATCCGTTCAAAAACAGAAATTGTAGCAGACAGAATGATGGAAGCTGTATGGAAATTATACATTGCAAGGAAGCTGGGGAATATAAAACACTGGCTTTATGTATATTAGGACCCAAAAGGACCAATCAAAAAGGGGAACTCTTAACCTGATATTTTTGTCAGCAACTGAACTCGATGACTTGGAGAAATGATTTTTTAGCCTGATTTATGACATGCTACAACCTCAGATTTACATATTTCCATGTAATGGAGAATAGGTGTATTGACCATGTAATGGAGCTTAGTTGTAATGACCATGGGTACAGTGACAGGAGACTGGGCCAGTTAGTTTGGTCTTTCCTGTCTGCCTATTTTTTCTGGAGATGACAGCTTGAACAAATATCCAGAGACATATATAAAATATATTACATATGACTATACATATATTATATAGGACCTCCAAAAATTACACATAAACTGGACTTCTCGATCAAAATCTTGAAAGTACATTTTGGCTTTGTATGTGGAACAAAGGACAATTCCAAGAAAGGATAAAAGTGTGCAATATTTCCTTCCATCAAATATGTGATCTTGCCTGCCATCCACTAACCATACCATGGAGTCGCCCTTGACCACAGGTACATTGTAGAGAAAGTCAATGGAAAAGTAGATTGAGGACTATGTGGAAATGAGTAATAAGTACAGAAGATCCGAGGGTGCCTGAAGACGTCATTAGGGCACAGTGGAAAAGGCAGACAGAAACTCAATAACATTCTATATCTAAATAGGAGCATGATGCAACAATGGCCTTATGAATCTTGTAAACTGTTCTGCACATGAAAATAAAGTTGAAGCATGTGAAAAACAGAGACTGGTGAGCTTGTTGTGGGTTTAGTTTCTGAGTAGTTTGAATTTACTACCTTTTTGTGATCCATATAGATGGTGACTAGAAATCTAGGCCAATCCATCCAAGAAGTTTTGTACCTCCTTCAGCGTTAACTGCCAGTGGTATTTATTATTATCTTTTTTTTACAAAGAAAGGCACTGAAGTGGAGTCCTACCCTCCTGTTGTAATATTTTTAGATAAAACCGCTCCCTCACCCTTTGCAGAGGCCTTCAGTTAGATAAAGAATGGTATGTCTGGGTGAGAAAGGCAAAGGGCAGAAACAAAGCATGCCTTTAGCTGCACTGCCGCTGCAGGCCAATGGACAAAATTGGTTCCTATACGAATGAACGAGTGATTAAATTGCCAACTACAGATGGGAGTCTGGATTCATTTTCAAACATTCAGCGGAGAAGTTCAAATTTGTCAATGTAACATTAAGCTAGCTTTTCGTATAGCCATTTCTGACAGAGAAGTGAGTTAACATACTGCTGATGATAGAGGTCAAAGATGTCATCCAGATACACCAAGACACTGTGATAAAGAAGGTCCCATATTTCCTCATTGACACAATTTTGGAGGCAGCTGGATCATTAGTAAGCTCAAATGGTATAACTAGGGAGTAGATAATTTGCCCAGTACAGTAATTGATTGCTGAATTGTTAAGATGGAACCAAAGCAAGTCCAATAAGAATGGATGAATGGCAGGAAACCTGCTTGCAAAGCAAAGCAACTGTTCAACTTACAATTGGACAATTGAGGTGTAGTATTATACCTGGCTTTATTTAATAGGAGTGTCAATTAAAGTTTCAACGTTATGGAGATTCCATACACATAAAGGATTAAGAAAGGAGTAAGCAGAGGAAAATAAAATAGTTTGAAAAGGTATTGTTACTGAAAAAGATTATGGAACCACTTTTCCAACTAACCGGTTTGACTTTGGGCTATTTCTAGGGGCATTGTTTAACCCCTATACAGTGATCTGGTCTTCACTTCAGGGGAACCTCCAAGCAGCTACCTCTTGGAATATTCCTGGTATAGTTGGCAGCTGACCCATGGAGGTTAAAGAACAGGCAAAGCACACAGAACCAAGATGATGTCAGGCAGATATGCAAATCCAAAGACTGTCCAAGACCAGAGTAGACGGAACTAGGTTATAATACAGGTCGACAAACAAATCACGGTCTCAGGAACAGGTTAGGCCAGATTAAAGACAAACAGATTATAGCTGTAGTCCATGCTCTAGCAGGCAGAGTGGCCTGCCAGATTTATTGATAGTACAGATGAGTGAATAAAAAAAAAATAATTCGGAAAAATTTGCTACGATCTGAATTTATTCACAGCGAAACGCGTTAAAAAACTATTATTTCCTGGCTGCTGAGAGCTTTTATAGTGGTGTAGAACACTGTGCCTTGTAGTAACACTCATAGGGAGTCTGCTTTGGTAGTGAAATAATACTGTGAGTCCGTATGACATGCAGATGACGGGCGTCGCTCTTAGAATCACTGCACACTTCACTTATTAGGGCAGTCACACGGCCAAAACTGAGCAAATAACTCAAGTGTGAACTTAGCCTTACAAGTCGATGTTAGCGCCAGGTATAAAGAACTGTGCAGAGGCCCAAGATCCTACTGTAGCGTGAAAGAGCGCACTCCTTTTACACCGTCGTCAGCTGATTCCACATAGATGTCTACAGAACCTGCTCTATTAAAAGCTTATACAAGCAGAGTCCCCCTGACAGAGTGGAGAGGATGTCAGCAGTAGATTTGTGTTGACGTCACTGATTATTTTGACTTTCCTCTGATCCTCAGAACAATAACCCACAAAAAACGGATCCTGTCTGTGGAGCATCCGCCTTCACTCGGAATATTTGCATGTCTTCTGTCCACTCCTGCTTTTGGCTACCAAATCATAAGCCAATTCTTACAGGATCCGTTGTGGGTCTCATTTTTCCTTCCTTCTGACAGATCAGAAGAAAGGTCAAATAAATAGTGGACCAGTCATGAAGTGGGGAGGGTGGGAACAGCATGAGAAGTCCACAGAGTGGACCTATGACATAATAGTAAGGTGGAAGCAACATGAAGAGACCACAGAGTGGCCCAATGACAGGGTCTGGATTTGCAGCAGTATGAGGAGGCCACCGAGTGGCACAATGACAGAGTCTGGAGGTGGGGCAGTATGAGGAGGCTACCGAGTGGCACAATGACCGAGTCTGGAGGTGGCGGCATCAGGAGAAAGCCACCGAGTGGCACAATGACAGAGTCTGGAGGTGGCGGCAGCATCAGGAGGTTGTCATTGTTTTCATGTACTTTTTATATATTTTTTGTTTCATAATATATATTTTCCTTGCACTTTAAGACGTCACACGACCTCACACAACGTCATTCGGTCCATACTGGTGAAGGGGCATCTGTGTTAGGGAGAAGATGGCTAGAAGGTTGGAGGAGTGTTTAAACTAGGGACTGGGGGCAGGGTAATTACATTATAGGATGGGAAGATAGTGCAGATAGAGACCGGGGCAAGGTAATTGGACTGGGATAGAAGTGGAAAGACTAGAACTAGAACAGCTCAGAAGGAAAACTGTAGGGTACAAAATATACATAAACCTCCTAAATGCATGTATACTAATGCCAGGAGCCTGACTAATAAAACTCGGGAACTGGAATTAGTGATGTGTGAGGAGGACTATGATACAGTGGGTATGATATAGTGGGAATAACTGAGACATGGCTGGATGATAGCTATGACTGGGCGGGTAATGCACACGGTGCAGTCTTTTTAGAAAGGATCGCCAAAACCGGAGAGGGGGAGGGGTCTGCCTTTATGTAAAGTCCTGTCTAAAGCCCACACTCCGGGAAGATATAAGTTAAGGACATGAAAATGTGGAGTCACTGTGGGTAGAAATACATGGAGACAAAAACAATAATAAATTAGTAAAGGAGTTTATTATAACCACCCAATAAACCAGATTCCACAGAAAATCTACTACTAAACGAGATAATGAGGTGGATATTATGGGGGACTTCAACTACCCAGATAAATACTGCGAAACTAAAGCTTGTATATCTCATAAAGGAAACAGTTTCTTGGCAATAACCAAAGACAATTACCTTTCCCAACTGGTTCAGGACCCGACTAGAGGGACGACCATACTGGAATTAGTATTAACTAATAGACCTGACAGAACAACAGATGTGCAGGTCGGGGGATACCGGTAAATAGTGACCATGAAGTAATAACCTTCCAATTGTCGTTCAAAGGAGTGTTCAGGGAGGAACAAAAATACCAAGCTTCAAAAAAGCTCAATTTAGCCAACTAAGAGAGGCCATAGGCCTAACTAACTGGGACAAAGTTCTTAAAAATATAAATACAGCCACAAAATGGGAAACTTTTAAAAGCATCCTAAAATCTAATTGTGAGCGGTACATACCTTATGGGAATAAAAGGTTAAGGAACAAGAAAAAAACAATGTGTATAAATAGAACTGTAAAGAAAGCAATAAAAGACAAAAAGAAAGCATTTAAATCACTAAAAACAGGAGGGTAGCAAGGAAGCACTGAAAAACTACAAGGAATTTTTTTTTAATATGTAAGAAACAAATAAAAGCAGCCAAACTAGAGACCGAAAGATTAATTGCCAAAGAGAGCAAAACTAACCCTAAAATGCTTTAAAATTATATAAATGGTAAAAAGTATAAATCTGAAGGTGTCTACCCTTTACAGAGTAATGAGGGGGGAGTTGCAAAGAGCGATGAGGAGAAAGCAAAGCTATAAAATATTTTTTCCTTCACTGTATTCACTGAAAAAAATAAACTGTCAGATGAAATGCAGAATGTAAAAGTTAATTCCCCATTAAAAGTGCCCTGTCTGACCCAGGAAGAAGTACAGCGACGTCTTAAAAAGATTAAAATAGACAAATCGCCAGGACCAGATGACATACACCCCCGTATCCTAAGAGAATTAAGTAATGTCATAGTCAGACCCTTATTTCTGATACTTAAGGACTCTATACTGACAGGGAGTGTTCCACAGGATTGGCGCATAGCAAATGTAGTGCCAATATTAAAAAAGGGTCCAAAAACAGAGCCTAGTATAGGCCGGTAAGTTTAACATCTGTCGTGGGTAAACTGTTTGAAGGTTTTCTAAGAGATGCTATCTTGGAGTACCTCAATGAAAATAAGCAAATAACTCCATATCAGCATGGCTTCATGAGGGTTCGGTCATGTCAAACTAATTTAATCAGTTTCTATGAGGAGGTAAGCTCTAGACTTGACAGCAGCTAATCAATGGATGTTGTATATTTGAACTTCTCCAAAGCATTTGACACTGTACCACATAAAAGGTTAGTATATGAAAAGAGAATGCTTGGACTGGGAGAAAATGTCTGTATGTGGGTAAGTAACTGTCTCACTGATAGAAAACAGAGAGTGGTTATTAACGATCCACACTCAGATTGGGTCACTGTCACTAGCGGAGTACCTCAGGGGTTAGTATTGGGCCCTATTCTCTTTAATATATTTATTAATGATCTTGTAAAAGGCTTACACAGTAAAATATAAGTTTTTTCAGTTGACACTTGAAAGGATTCGGACCTTTCTGGTCCTCTACGACAACCTTGGTTTGAGACACTGACGTCAGGAGAGATGTTTCTCAGTTGGCAATAACAGACACACACAAGTATCACTGAGAAACACTCTAACTTTATTATGCTATCGCTTGGCCTTATATAGGCAGTAGAAAAGTTTGCATAACAACAGCGTTAAACCAATCATAAAAGATAAACATTGGTGCTCATACAGATACTACCGGAACATCCTTCTATGGTATGTGGACGTGCAGTAAATAGAAATAATAGGTTTTAATCAGTCACATATAAGAATGTACGCAGTTGTGCCGAATAAGACAAGAACGTTTGTTCTAGTTCTAGGATATTCCCAGAATTTGTCCTGAGACAGATAAGTGAACCTAACTCACAGCGGGGGGACGTGAAACAGTGCGTGGGTGAGATGTTATAACAATTCTTTACATATTTAGAGAAGACAAGATGGAGTCACATTTCCCTTCAATCCCCTCTTAGAACCAAATTTCTTAGATAATATGGTTCTTACCCTTGCACTTTTCCCTGCATACCGCCAGATATTTTCTATATCCGTCATGATAAATCCTCGAGTTTCTTTATTGCCAGTGTGACCTTACCATTAGGGCCGGTGTTGTTGGGTATGAACGTGCAGCATGATGAGGGTTCTGTCAATACCTTACAGACACTACCTCTTTCTGCAAGTAACATATCGAGTACCATGCGGTTTTGAAATGTCATAATGGAATCTGCCTGTAACTGTTCTGCTACACCCTGTAACGCATCCCTGTGGTAGTTTACAAACCTTTGTTGATTATAGTAAATATAGTTGATCCAGTCTACATTTTTGCTGATTGTTATGTGGGGAATTATGGATTTAAATCCTGCTGCCACCTGACCTCTGGCCTTGAATTCATCAGGGACCCCTCTTGGGACGCCTATTGCATCTATATACACATGAGGATCAAAACTACCCATGGGGAGTGATCTTTTGGTCCTTGTAACTCTTCCTACACTAGGGGTCTCTTGTTCACTAAATATGTGTATATTCATTATGGCTTTAGCAAGAGCACATTCACCTTTCCAGGAACCCTCTAGTCTAGATCTTATCTTTCTATCCCCACAGATCCAATATACATCTCCAATCGAGTATACTTGATTCTGTGTGAGGGAGGTATCTGTTTCACTGTAAGTCGCACAGTATCCTTCAGTGAAATTACCTAGGAATCTTCCTTGATCTCCCCCTCTGTGACAGGTATAGTTACCAGGATAGATATGTATACCTGCACCAGGGCGGGGAGTTTTTATTAGGAGTGGGTATTTTTGCTTCCATTGTTCACATGCAGACTGGTTACTAGATGAATTTGAGAATAATTGCAAAAAACATTCCTCAACACTAGAGGGCAATATTAAGGGCAAAGTACCTAGGTGAGGCTTAGCGGTCCCACATATATAACAATTACTTTTATTTACTGAAGCTGCACTGTACTTCATCCATTCTAACCATAGGTTGACATCAGAGAACCCAGTTTCTGCTGCCAGGGTATCCTCATAGGTAGGGTCAGAAATAGCCAGTATGTTTCCTAGGGACTGTATATGGGTTTTTAGAGGGTATGTTTGTTTCTGAGGGTATGTCCATTCTGAGGATTGACACATATCTCTTATTTCAAAGTGTTTGGTGACCCCACCCCCATGTCGTGAAAGTACAATCCCAGCACGTAATCTCCTTCATCACCTTTGTTGGGGTTTTCTATGTTTATAATTATTTTCATCTCAGACACCATCTTAGGGCATGCCCACCCTGTAGGATATAGGCTAACATATATGTGACAGTCCCCTCCGTTGATAATTGTCATTCTACTAATCAAGGATTTACCATTCTTATCCTTTCGATTAAGGGCATTCTGTGGTTTATACCCCCAGTCTTCTCCTGTATTCCATCCTACTGACCCCCAGTATGCGCATCTATTACCCCAATAAGGGTCAGTAATACAGATATAAGACTGTCCATTCTTTAGTGGTTGCCGCATCTCGTGGAAGGACTGCACTTCATTATGCTGCATAAACAGAAGGAGTAAGTTGCAACAGGAGTACTGGAGGAATTGTACCAGAAAGTAGTGATTCCACCTTTCTGAGTTATACAGCAACTTCAGCTTTGTTATCCTCCAGCAGAGTCATTAGGATCGTCAGTAATCCCACAGTCCAAGTGGACCGTCTGTGCCATCTTCCAGAATTGAGGGAGTGCATCCTGGTGGAGGTCAGAGCTGTCTACTCCTGTTAGTACCTCACTTTGTCCTTTTTCGAGGTCAGGACTGTCTGTCCCCGTTATTACCTCCTTTTGGGGTGCCTCCTTTACCAGTTTTACTCTGGTGGCGTGGACCCAGGTAGGTGCTTCTTCTGTAAGTACAGCTGTGCAAGTCACGGCTACCACTGTAGTCGGTGGTCCGTAGGTGAAGTCTCCTGCAAATTTTTCTTTAATTTCTTAATCAGCACGATATCTCCCACTTGGAATGGGTGAGTTGGTTCCTGTGGAAGACAAGGAGACTTACAAGCAACTTTTTCCTCAATTTCACTTAGGGCTTTAATCAATCTGGTTACATTGGTGTTTGGGTTATTCCTCAAACATGTGATACACCTTCCCACATAATCTGACACTAACTATTTAATGCCTGTAATATAGAAATTCTGTGCTAGCAGCATGTGTGTTGTTTGAATGCTGTTGTGTCCTACTCCATGAAAATGTGCAATGAACAGAGGGGAGCTGTGCTGTGATATGCATGGTTTCCCCTCTTTGCAGATTAATCCGGAAGAAGCCAGATCACTGGCAAAACGGCGTTGGGTCAGGAGGTGGCTGAGAGACCGACACACCAACCAGGGTATGCTTATCATTCCTTTTTTTTATCACCAAGACTCATCATCCTCACATTTGCCTCCATTTCATTTTTGTCTGGGGCTTATTGTCCTGAAGTATCTTGGTGTTCATTATCTTATTAATTTTCCCCTGATTTCTGGTGTGCTGACCTCTCGGCCCCTCCTTGGGTCCTGTTCCTCACCTTTTGTGTTCCACCTTTGTGCTGCCTTTTTACGATCATGTACAATACAGACCAAAAGTTTGGACACACCTTCTCATTCAAAGAGTTTTTCTTTATTTTCATGACTATGAAGGCATCAAAACTATGAATTAACACATGTGGAATTATATACATAACAAACAAGTGTGAAACAACTGAAAATATGTCATAATCTAGGTTCTTCAAAGTAGCCACCTTTTGCTTTGATTACTGCTTTGCACACTCTTGGCATTCTCTTGATGAGCTTCAAGAGGTAGTCCCCTGAAATGGTCTTCCAACAGTCTTGAAGGAGTTCCCAGAGATGCTTAGCACTTGTTGGCCCTTTTGCCTTCACTCTGCGGTCCAGCTCACCCCAAACCATCTCGATTGGGTTCAGGTCCGGTGACTGTGGAGGCCAGGTCATCTGGCGCAGCACCCCATCACTCTCCTTCATGGTCAAATAGCCCTTACTTTCAAAGTTTTCCCAATTTTTTGGCTGACTGACTGACCTTCATTTCTTAAAGTAATGATGGCCACTCGTTTTTCTTTACTTAGCTGCTTTTTTCTTGCCATAATACAAATTCTAACAGTCTATTCAGTAGGACTATCAGCTGTGTATCCACCTGACTTCTCCTCAACGCCACTGATGGTCCCAACCCCATTTATAAGGCAAGAAATCCCACTTATTAAACCTGACAGGGCACACCTGTGAAGTGAAAACCATTTCAGGGGACTACCTCTTGAAGCTCATCAAGAGAATGCCAAGAGTGTGCAAAGTAGTAATCAAAGCAAAAGGTGGCTACTTTGAAGAACCTAGAATATGACATATTTTCAGTTGTTTCACACTTGTTTGTTATGTATATAATTCCACATGTGTTAATTCATAGTTTTGATGCCTTCAGTGTGAATCTACAATTTTCATAGTCATGAAAATAAAGAAAACTCTTGAGAAGGTGTGTCCAAACTTTTGGTCTGTACTGTATGTATTTTTACATTGTTAATAAAGTTTATTGATTTCCACTATGTGAAGATTTTGGTTCTATTTTTTGGTGATATAATGTGGAGATGGCAGCAGCAGCAGGATACCACAGAATGGCAAGGTGACATAGTGTGGAGATGGCAGCAGCATGAGGAGACAACAGAGTGGCAAGGTGACATAGTGTGGAGATGGCAGCAGCATCAGGAGACCAAAGAGTGGAAAGGTGACAAAGTGTGGATATGGCAGCAGCATGAGGAGACTACAGAGTGGAAAGGTGACATAATGTGGAGATGGCAGTAGCAGCAGCATCAGGAGACCACAGAGTGGCAAGGTGACATAGCGTAAATATGGCATCAGCAGGAGACCACAAAGTAACAAGGTGACATAGTGTGGAGATGGCAGCATCATAAGGAGACCACAGAGTGGCAAGGTGACATAATGTGGAGACGGCAGCAGAAGCAGGATACCACAGAGTGGCAAGGTGACACAGTGTGGAGATGGCAGCAGCATGGGGAGACCACAGAGTGGCAAGGTGACATAATGTGGAGATGGCAGCAGCAGCATCAGGAGACCAAAGAGTGGAAAGGTGACAAAGTGTGGATATGGCAGCAGCATGAGGAGGCCACAGAGTGCAAAGGTGACATAATGTGGATATAGCAGCAGCAGCATCAGGAGACCACAGAGTGGCAAGGTGACATAGTGTGAAGATAGCAGCAGCAGGAGGAGGCCACAGAGTGGCAAGGTGACATAGTTTGGAGGTGGCAGCACCACCAGAAGGCCACAGAGTGGCAAGGTGACATAGTGTGGATGTGGCAGCAGCAGCAGAATACCGCAGAGTGGCAAGGTGACATAGTGTGGAGATGGCAGCAGCATGAGGAGACCATAGAGTGGCAAGGTGACATAATGTGGAGATGGCTGGAGCGTGAGGAGACCACAGAGTGGCAAGGTGACATAGTGTGTATACGGCAGCAGCATGAGCAGGCCACAGAGAGGAAAGATGACATAATGTGGAGATGGCAATAGCAGCAGCAGCATCTGGAGACCACAGAGTGGCAAGGTGACATAATGTGGATATGGCAGCAGCAGCAGCAGGATACCACAGAGTGGCAAGGTGACATAGTGTGGAGATGGCAGCAACATGATGAGACCACAGAGTGGCAAGGTGACATAGTGTGGAGATTGCAGCAGCAGCATCAGGAGAGCACAGAGTGTCAATGTGACATAGTTTGAAAGTGGTGGCAGCAGCAGGATACCACAGAGTGGCAAGGTGACATAGTGTGGAGAAGGCAGCAGCATGAGGAGACCACAGAGTGGCAAGGTGACATAATGTGGAGATGGCTGGAGCATGAGGAGACCACAGAGTGGCAAGGTGACATACGTTAGTCTGGATTTGGCAGCAGCATGAGCAGGCCACAGAGAGCAAGGTGACATAGTTTGGAGGTGGCGGCAGCATCAGGAGGCCACAAAGTGGCAAGGTGACATAGTGTGGAGGTGGTGGCAGCATCAAAAGGCCACAAAGTGGCAAGGTGACATAATGTTGAGATGGCTGGAGCGTGAGGAGACCACAGAGTGATAAGGTGACATACGGTAGTGTGGATATGGCAGCAGCATGAGCAGGCCACAGAGAGGCAAGGTGACATAGTGTGGAGATCGCAGCAGCATGAGGAGGCCACAGAGTGGCAAGGTGACATAGTTTGGAGATGGCGGCAGCAACAGGAGGCCACACAGTGGCAAGGTGACATAGTGTGGATATGGCAGCAGCAGTATACCACAGAGTGGCAAGGTGACATAGTGTGGAGATAGCAGCAGCATGAGGAGACCACAGAGTGGCAAGGTGACATAGTGTTAATATGGCAGCAGCATTGGGAGACCACAGAGTAGCAAGGTAACATAGTGTGTATATGACAGCAGCATGAGGAGACCACAGAGTGGCAAGGTGACATTATGTGGATATGGCAGCAGCAGCAGGATACCACAGAGTGACAAGGTGACATAGTATGGAGATGGCAGCAGCATGAGGAGACCACAGAGTGGCAATTAATGATGGACGAACATCGGCCGGGACAATTTACGAAATGCGTTCGCAATCAAATGTTCGCGAACCGCTCGTTCACGGCGGGCCCCATTCACTTTAATGGCAGGCGAACCTGAAAAACCTTCAGGTCATATTTGCAGCCAGCAAACACACACTAGAAGTATGCAAATAGTCCCACAACATGGACAGAGATATACTGTACCAGAGGGGGATCATTGGCAAAAATTCCCACAAAAAATATGTATTTTAATCAGTGGCCATTTTTATGCATCTTAAAGGGAAACTCTCAAAAATGTGCCCTGTTGGAGCCTAGAAATTTTTTATTTCCTATCGGTTTGATGTATATAAATGTGCAGCACTCTACATTTTTGCATCCTGCAGAGTCCATTAAAATAATGCATACGTTAACGTGATATTTTTTTCTACCATGGAACTGTATGGTGAACGGACGCCACTGTACGGCATCAGTCTGAGGCATCTGTTAATGCATACATTTTTGGTATGTATTAAATAGATGGCAAAAATTGGATGTGAACCCAGCCATAGTGTCAGAATAAGCACCAGTACACAGCGGATCAGCGTGGAAGAGAGCGGAGGCCGCCATGTACTGACAGAGTGCTACCTGGTCCTGGTTGTCAGAAATGAGGACTGGGTTTCCCAAGGATAATACAGTATAATACACTAGAATCTATATAATATAAAGATATTAGCCCTACCCCCGAATAATAATACAATTATGTGGTCATTTATTATATAGAAATACGTCTATGTTAGGCATATTTCTGACACAGATTATGGCGCAAAGGTCCTTAGCACCACAATCTGCATATTATTCCCGCTCATGCCAGGTCTAAAAAAGGATGGCGTGGGCAGGGAAAGGGATACAGTTATGGCCATCCAGTTATTGGATACCACACCACCATACATTGACCTGATAACACCTCTGTACAGTGACAGGATAACACCGCCATACCGTGACCGGATAAACGGGTATAAGGGTGCACAGTACAGGGACTAACTAGGGGCACTGCACAGGGTGTGGTAAGAGGGCACAATACAGGGTATAAGGAGGCACAGTACAGGGTGACGGGCAAAGTACAGGGTTGGGGGCACAGTTACATGACCCTGTGACATTAGAAGGTCCTTATGGTGAATGCGGTTCATACGCCACCATAATGAGAGGCAGAGGAGTGAGACAAGGGTGTGATTATGTGGCTAGAGAAAAAAAAGTAACTGTCGGCCAGTACAGGCCCCAAAAATTAGCCAATAGCCATTCACCAGACAGAAAAGAACTTTGGATTCTGTGGCTGGCGGTACATTAGGCGGTCACAGGATAAATATGTAACTGTAGGCCAGTACAGGCCCCAAAAATGAGGAAATAGGCATTCATCTGACAGCAAAGAACTTTGGATTCTGTGGCTGGAGGTACATTAGGCAGTCACAGGAAAAAAAAGGAACTGTCGACCAGTACAGGCCCAAAAAATTAGGCAAAAGGCAATCACCTGACAGCAAAGAACTTTGGATTCTGTGGCTGGAGGTACATTAGGCGGCCACAGGATAAATATGTAACTGTCGGCGAGAACAGGTCCCAAAAATTAGGCAAAAGGCATTCACCTGACAGCAAAGAATTTTGGATTCTGTGGCTGGAGGAACATTAGGCGGTCACAGGATAAAAATGTAACTGTCGGCCAGTACAAGCCCCAAAAATTAGCCAATAGGCATTCACCTGACAGCAAAGAACTTTGGATTCTGTGGCTGGAGGTACATTAGGTGGTCGCAGGATAAAAATGTAACTGTCGGCCAGTACAGGCGCAAAAATTAGCCAATAGGCATTCACCTCACAGCACAGAACTTTGGATTTTGTGGCTGGAGGTACATTAGGCGGTCACAGGATAAATATGTAACTGTCGGCCAGTATAGGCCACAAAAATTAGCCAATAGGCATTCACCTGACAGGAAAGAACTTTGGATTCTGTGACTGGAGGTACATTAGGTGGTCACAGGATAAAAATTTAACTGTCGGCCAGTACAGGCCCCAAAAATTAGGCATTCACCTGACATAAAAGGCCTTTTATGCCGCTGTATATACATAAGGCAAGGACCATTCTTTGTTCTGGGTAGTGGCGGATATTTGTAGGCTGTCATGAGGAAATTCAATTAAAAGTGGTCGTCGCATGTGTTGAATTCCTCCAAGATCCATGCCTCATTAATTAAAAAAAATATGAGGTAGTCCACACTGTCATGAGCTAGTAGAGTGCGCTTATCGGTCACGATCCCCCCTGCTGCGCTGAACGTCTTTTCGGACAGGACACCCAACGAGGGGAAAGCCAAGAGTTCCATGGCAAATTGTGCCAGCTCTGGCCACAGGTCAAGCATGCACACCCAGTAGTCAAGGGGGTCCTCGCTTCTCAAAGCGTCCACATCGGCAGTTAACCCAATGTAGTCGGACTCCTGTCGATCTAGGCGTTCCCTGAGGCTGGCTGTCGATAGGTTGGCAGCAAGAATGATCTCATATCTGAAGTGACCAACACATCTTCAAACCACCTTCTTCTTGTATGCGCTGTAGTATTGATACTCGCACCTGTTTCGCTGTGGTTGGAAATTCTTCTGCCAGCGCCCGCAACAGCAGAATGCAGCATCTCTCGAAGCAAGGCCTGAAAATGCTGCATTCTGACAGCCCTCTGTGATGCTGGTAGCATGTCCGCCATTTTGTGTATGTACCGGGGGTCTAAATACGTTGCCACCCAGTATTGGTCCTTGCCCTTTATGCTTTTTATACGGGGGTCCCTCTTCAAACACTGGAGCATGAAGGCCCCCATTTGCACTAAATTGGAAGCGGTGGGGCAGCCTGGCTCCTGCTCATCGCCCAGGAGAATGTCGTCCTCGGTCTCCTCCCCCCATCCACGGACAACACCAGGGATCCCAGAAAAGTTTAAAGCCTGCTGTTCTTGCTTCTTCTTCTCCCTTCAGCCACTATCCTCCTCTGATTCCTCTTCAGACTCTTGCTGACTTGTCTCAGATGGAGTAGCCTCCCTGGGAATTCATTCAGCATTGCGACTTCCTCATCTTCCTGCTCCTGCTCTTTGACGGCTTTATCAATGACACGACGCAATGCAAGCTCCAGAAAGAAGGCATAAGGTACGATGTGACTGATGGCACCCTGGCTTCGACTGACCAGTTTGGTGATCTCAGCAAATGGCCCGCAGAAGTCTGAATGCGTCGCGCATGAGCAGCCACTGGCATGGTAAAAAAAGAAACCAAGCTCCCCAGAAACTGCCCTGCCGCAGAGTTCATACAGGTAGTAGTTAACAGCACGTTTCTGCTGGAGCAGCCTATCAAGCATATACAAGGTGGAGTTCCAGCGCGTCGGGCAGTCACAAATCAGATGTCTTTATGGGCAAGTGGTGTCGCCGCTGAATGTCAGAAAAGCGAGCAATGGCCATGTAAGATCTTCTAAAATGGGCAGAGATTTTCCTGGCATGCTGCAAGACGTCCTGGACCCTGGGGTATTCGGCAACGAATCGCTGCACGACTAAGTTCAGGACATGTGTCATGCACATCACGTGTGTCATTTTGCCCTGTTTCAGCGTACTCAGCAGATTGGCACCGTTGTCGCACACCACTTTACCAACTGTCAAATTGAGCAGGGTTAGCCACTGATCGGCCTGTGATCTCAGAGCTTAAAGCAGTGCAGGACCGGTGTGGCTCTTGGCTTCCAGGCACAACAGCCGCAGCACAGCATGGCAACGTCTCACCTGGCACGTCGAATAGGTTCTGGGGAGCTTGGGGGGTGCAGAGGAAGAGGCGGTAGCAGTGGAAAAGGAGGAGTCAGCCGAGGAGGAGACGGAGGATGGAGGAGGAGGAGAAGAAGAAGAGGCCGGTCTGCATGCAATCTGTGGCGGTAACACCAAATTCACACAGTTGCCACGGGTTACATGCTTGATGGCCGTCAGAAGGTTCACATAGTGGGCAGTAAAAGTTATGTACCTTCCCTGCCCGTGTTTGCTAGACCACGTGTCTGTGGTCAGATGTATCTTGGCACTGACACTGTTGCCAGAGATATATTAACTTGCCGCTGAATGTGGCCATATAGTTTAGGGGTGCCCTACTGGGAGAAATATTTCCTTCCGGGGACCTTTCATTGTGGTGTGCCAGTGGCTACAAATTTTCTAAAGGTCTCCAAGTCCACCAATTTATATGGCATTAGTTAGCGTGCTAGCAGTTCTGACAAGCCAGTGGTCAGCCACTGGGCAAGAGGATTATCATAAGTTTTTTTCGCTCGAACAATTGGGCCATAAAAGCCTGCCTTGTGCCAGATAAACACGACGACAGCATGGTGGAAGGTGGAGTGGAGGACAAATGGGAGGAGAGAAGAGAAAGAGAAGGAGAAGAGGCTGGATGTGGAGCGCCGGGAGTGTGGCTTTGTGGGTTCTGATAGTGTTGCTCCCACTGGGCTCGGTGATGGGAGGCCAGGTGCCTTCTCAAGGCGGTCGTCCCTAGGTGAGTGTTGTGCTTGCCGCGACTTATGTGTTGACAGCACAGGCTGCAGATGGCAACACTATTGTCAGCAGTTGACACGTTAAAAAAAGCCCACACTGCGGAGCCATGTGCCGGAATCCTGGGAGCGCAGATGTGACTGTGCATGGTGGATGGCTTTCTCCAGATCATTTGCAGTCTGCTTTTTACCTCCTGTGCACTGCGAGTTCTGCCTGCTTCTCCTCCCAATTTGCTGCTCCGTCTCTCCCTCTGAACTCCCCTCCTCTTTCTCTCTTGCGGGCACCCGCGTGACGTCCATCGACACGTCATCATCATCACCTTCACCACCACTGACATTAGAGATCTGAGATTAGGCAGCAACAGCGGGGACCACCCGCCTTGGGCTGATCTGGGTACTGTCGTCAGACCGCTGGGTGGCGCCCGTTGCTACCTCCTCTTCCTCATCTGATGCAAAGAATGGCTGCGCATCGGTAAGGTCTGGGAATGGATGGGAAAATATTTCCTCTGACTCGAGTGGAGGGGCTATGGTGGTGGTGGTGGTGGTGTCTTTGGGGGTGCACACAGGAGATAGTGAGGATGGTGCAGATACAGAGGATGAGGAGGGTGCAGAAGCGCAAGAGTGCAAGGCTGAGTGTGCCACTCAACCAACTCTGGTGCGTCCTTTAACATAATCGCATGCACCCTCTCCAATTTCCCACTTAGGCTCTGGCCGGGTGAACCTGCCGACCCCTACCACCAATACTGAACAGCCTGCCTATTCCTCTGCCTGTCATTTTCAAAATGACCCTGCACCAAAGTCCCTGGAGAAGAGCAGTATTTGTGGAAGCTGATATATGGCAGGCCTCAATTAGTTGGTAGTTGAAGCTGGTATAACACCCTCAAGTAGTAATTTTGTGGACGCAGGTATATAGAAAAGCTCTATCACTATTTTGTCGAAGCTGATATATGGAAGTCCTCAATCAGTTGTTAGTTGAAGATGGTATATCACCCTCAAGCAGTAATTTTGTGGACGCAGGTATATGAAAAACCTCTATCACTATTTTGTGGAAGCTAATATATGGCAGGCCTCAATCAGTTGTTAGTTTAAGCAGGTATATCAAAACCCGCAATCTGTATTTTGTGGACGCAGGTATATGGAAAAACTCTATCACTATTTTGTGGAAGCTGATATATACAAGTCCTCAATCAGTTGTTAGTTGAAGCTTGTATATCACCCTCAAGCAGTAATTTTGTAGACGCAGGTATATGTGAAACCTCAATCACTATTTTGTGGAAGCTGATAGATTGCAGCCCTCAATCAGCATTTTCTGGAAGCATACAAATGTACTATAATATACTTTCTATGTTACAAAGTATATTATCCTCTTCCGGACACATGACATACCGAGACGGCATGTTGTCCCGGTACTTAAGGACATGTACCGGTACTTACGTCATGTACCTTCGGTCAATGCGCGGGGGGGTCCCGTGACCCCCCTCTGTGTTGGCGATCGCCGCAAACTGCAGGTCAATTCAGACCTGTGGTTTGCGGCTTTTACTGTAGATTGCGGCGGCGGGCGGTGGTGCCATCGGGTCCCCGTCGGGCTGTAGGGGGGACCCGATGGCATGTAAGGCAGCGGGATGCCTTCCTGAGGCATCGGCGCTGCCTTCCTGTGATGAGCCTGTGAGATACAGCCCCCTGGATCTTACAGGCCGGAAGCTGTATGAGTAATACACACTGTATTACTTATACAGCCAATGCATTCCAATACAGAAGTATTGGAATGCATTATAAAGGATTAGACCCCCAAAAGTTGAAGTCCCAAAGTGGAACAAAAAATAAGGTGAAAAAAAAGTTGAAAAAAATAAAGTTCCCCCCCAAAAAATTTTAAGTTTCAAGTAAAAAATAAACAAAAACTTCATTTTCCCGAAATAAGGTAAAAAAAAATTGATAAAAAATAGGGGGAAAAAAAAAGTTGACATATTAGGTATCACCGGTCCGTATCTATAAACATATCACATGACCTAACCCCTCAGACGAACACCGTAAAAAATAAAAAATAAAAACTGTGCTAAATAAACCATTTTTTTGTCACCTTACATCACAAAAAGTACAACAGCAAGCGATCAAAAAGGCGTATGCGCACTAAAATAGTACCAATCTAACCGTCACCTCATCCAGAAAAAAATTATCCCCTACCTAAGGCAATCGCCCAAAAAATAAAAAAAATATTGCTCAGAATAAGGAGACACTAAAACATCATTTTTTTTTGTTTTAAAAAAGCTGTTATTGTGTAAAACTTACATAAATAAAAAAAAGTATACATATTAGGTATCACCGCGTCCGTATCGACCGGCTTTATAAAAATATCACATGACCTAACCCTTCAGATGAACACCGTAAAAAATAAAAAATAAAAACTGTGCTAAATAAACAATTTTTTTGTAACATTACATCACAAAAAGTGTAATAGCAAGCGATCAAAAAGTCATATGCACCCCAAAATAGTGACAATCAAACCATCATCTCATCCAAAAACTGAAAAAACTATGGCTCTCAGACTATGGAGACACAAAAACATGATTTTTTTTTTGTTTCAAAAATGATATTATTGTGTAAAACTTACATAAATAAAATAAAAGTATACATATTAAGCATCGCAGCGTATGTAATAGTTTGCTCTATAAAGATATCACATGATCTAACCCCTCAAGTGAATACCGTAAAAAATAAAAAATAAAAACTGTGCTAAATAAACAATTTTTTTGTCACCTTACATCACAAAAAGTGTAATAGCAAGCGATCAAAAATTCACACGCACCCCAAAATAGTGCCAATCAAACCATCATCTCATCCCGCAAAACTCATACCCTACCTAAGATAATCGCCCAAAAACTGAAAAAACTATGGCTCTCAGACTATGGAAACACTAAAACATGATTTTTTTTTGTTTAAAAGATGAAATCATTGTGTAAAACTTACATACATAAAAAAAGTATACATATTAGGTATCGCTGCATCCGTGACAACCTGGTCTATAAAAATACCACATGATCTAACCTGTCAGATAAATGTTGTAAATAACAAAAAAATAAAAACGGGGTGTTTCTGTAAACTACAGAATCAGAGGCATAAATATTGAGTTTTGTTTGGCTGTTAACCCTTGCTTTGTAACTGGAAAAAATTTACTAAAATGGAAAATCTGCCAAAAAAGTGAAATTTTGAAATCTCTATTTTCCATTAATTCTTGTGGAACACCTAAAGGGTTAGCAAAGTTTGTAAAATCAGTTTTGAATACCTTGAGGGGTGTAGTTTCTAGAATGGGGTCTCTTTTTGGGAGTTTCTACTCTAGGAGTGCATCAGGGAGGCTTTAAATGGGACATGGTGTCAAAAGACCAGTCCAGCAAAATCTGCCTTCCAAAACCCGTATGGCATTCCTTTCCTTCTGCGCCCTGCTGTGTGCCCGTACAGCAGTTTACGACCACATATAAGGTGTTTCTGTAAACTACAGAATCAGAGGTATAAATATTGAGTTTTGTTTGGCTGTGAACCCTTGCTGAGTAACTGGAAACAAAAATTTCAATGGAAAATCTGCCAAAAAAGTTACATTTTGAAATTGTATCTCTATTTTCCATTAATTCTTGTGGAACACCTAAAGGGTTAACAAAGTTTGTAAAATCAGTTTTGAATAGCTTAAGGGGTGTAGTTTCTAGAATGGGGTCATTTTTGGGTGGTTTCTATTATGTAAGTCTCACAAAGTGACTTCAGGTCTGAACTGGTCCTTGAAAAGTGTTTTTTTTTTTAATTTCTGAAAAATTTCAAGATTTGCTTCTAAACTTCTAAGCCTTGTAATATCCCCAAAAAATAAAATGTCATTCCCAAAATGATCCAAACATGAAGTAGACATATGGGGAATGTAAAGTAATAACTATTTTTGTAGGTATTACTATGTATTATAGAAGTAGAGAAATTCAACTTTTTTGGCAAATTTGGTATTTATTTATAAATAAAAATGAATTGTTTTGACTCCATTTTACCAGTGTCATGAAGTACAATATGTGATGAAAAAACAATCTCAGAATAGCCTGGATAAGTCAAAGCGTTTTAAAGTTATCTTCACATAAAGTGACACTGTTCGGATTTGCAAAAAATGGCCTGGTCCTTAAGGTGAAAATGAGCCCGGTCTTTAAGGAGTTAAATAAATAAGTATATCACACTCCTCTGTGTATCACACCTATCGATAGCACAACATTACCAATCCTTAAAAGGACTTTTGTGGCCCTATTAGCTAGCGTTTAGTGTCCTTAAGTTCCAAATAGCATGTCCCTGCTCCAAAATGCAGCCTCTCCCTACACTGGCAAAACACATAATGTAAAATGGCTGCCAGATCGGGTTCTGTTATACGGTTGGGGGTGTGTCCATGTGTTGAAATGTCTTAATTGGCTGTCCTGTCCCACCTGTCATGGGTCAAAGTTCGGCACAATGCAAAAGAATATGACACGCGCGGACATCGCCATATGTTCACATGTTCGCAAAGTTTGCCGTGAACTGACCGCCGGGCTATCACTAGTGGCAATGTGACATAATGTGGAGATGGCAACAGCAGCAGGGTCTTACAGAGTGGCAAGGTGACATAGTGTGGAGATGGCAGCAGCATGAGGAGACCACAGAGTGGCAAGGTGACATAGTGTGGACATGGCAGCAGCAGCAGCATCAGGAGACCACAGAGTGGCAAGGTGACATAGTGTGGAGATGGCAGCAGCATGAGGAGACCGCAGAGTGGCAAGGTCACATAGTGTGGATATGGCAGCAGTAGGATACCACAGAGTGGCAAGGTGACATAATGTGGAGATGGCAGCAGCATGAGGAGACCACAGAGTGGCAAGGTGACACAATTGTGGAGATGGCAGCACCAGCAGTAGGATACCACAGAGTGGCTAGGTGACACAGTGTGGAGATGGCAGCAGCATGAGGAGACCACAGAGTGGCAAGGTGACATAGTGTGGAGATGGCAACAGCAGCAGCAGCAGCATGAGGAGACTACAGAGTGGCAAGGTGACATAGTGTGGATATGGCAGCAGCATGAGGAGACCACAGAGTGGCAAGGTGACATAGTGTGCATATGGCAGCAGAAGCAGCTGGTTACCACAGAGTGGCAAGGTGACATAGTGTGGAGATGGCAACAGCAGCAGCAGCATGAGGAGACTACAGAGTGGCAAGGTGACATAGTGTGGAGATGGCAGCAGCATGAGGCGACCACAGAGTGGCAAGGTGACATAGTCTGGAGATGGCAGCAGCAGCTGCATCAGGAGACCAAAAGTGACCCGGTAACATAGTGGTGCTTTGGGTGGAAATACCAGTACCCGCTGATGAAGTTGGGTACAAAAAGGAGCACTTGGCATCATATGTGTGGCATCAGGCGGGTTGCAGCATCAGAGTAATAGCTGAGGCAGGTAGTCAGAAGAAACCGGTATCTTTTATCAAAGTGTTGGTGTGGCACCATAGATCTAGTCTGATGCATCAGGAATTGGTGGCTGGAAATCCTGGCTGATCCACGCTGGATTCATCTTGACAAAGGTCAGTCTCTCCACATTTTGGGTGGACAGGTGAGTTCTCCTTGGACTAACTATGGCCCCAGCCGCACTAAACACCCGCTCTGATGCCACACTACTGTCCGGGCTGCAGTGCTTTTCCAGGGCTATGCTAGTTGCGGCCACAAATCCAGTTTGGCAACCCAGTAGTCCAGCGGATCTTTAATGTGGGGTGACAGGGTGCTGTCCAAGTATGCCACCACCTACTGGTTCAGGTCCTGCTCCAGGTCTACCTGATGCTGCTGCTGGTGAGTATTTTCTTCACTATGCAGGTGAAGAAAGCTACTCATCAGCGACTGTACAGTCGTGGCCAAAAGTTTTGAGAATTACATAAATATTGGAAATTTTAAAAGTTGCTGATAAGTTTTTATAATAGCAATTTGCATATACTCCAGAATGTTATGAAGAGTGACCAGATGAATTGCATAGTCCTTCTTTGCCATGAAAATTAACTTAATCCCAAAAAAAACTATCCACTGCATTTCATTGCTGTCATTAAAGGACCTGCTGAGATCATTTCAGTAATCGTCTTGTTAACTCAGGTGAGAATGTTGACGAGCACAAGGCTGGAGATCATTATGTCAGGCTGATTGGGTTAAAATGGCAGACTTGACATGTTAAAAGGAGGGTGATGCTTGAAATAATTGTTCTTCCATTGTTAACCATGGTGACCTGCAAAGAAACGCGTGCAGCCATCATTGTGTTGCATAAAAATGGATTCACAGGCAAGGATATTGTGGCTACTAAGATTGCACCTCAATCAACAATTTATTGGATCATCAAGAACTTCAAGGAAAGAGGTTCAATTCTTGTTAAGAAGGCTTCAGGGCGTCCAAGAAAGTCCAGCAAGCGCCAGGATCGTCTCCTAAAGAGGATTCAGCTGCGAGATCCGAGTGCCACCAGTGCAGAGCTTGCTTAGGAATGGCAGCAGGCAGGTGTGAGCGCATCTGCACGCACAGTGAGGCGAAGACTTTTGGAAGACGGCCTGGTGTCAAGAAGGCCAGCAAAGAAGCCACTTCTCTCCAAAAAAAACATCAGGGACAGATTGATCTTCTGCAGAAAGTATGGTGAATGGACTGCTGAGGACTGGGGCAAAGTCATATTCTAAGATGAAGCCTTTTTCCAATTGTTTGGGGCATCTGGAAAAAGGCTTGTCCGGAGAAGAAAAAGTGAGCGCTACCATCAGTCCTGTGTCAAGCATCCTGAGATTATTCATGTGTGGGGTTGCTTCTTATCCAAGGGAGTGGGCTCACTCACAATTTTGCCCAAAAACACAGCCATGAATAAAGAATGGTACCAAAACACCCTCCAACAGCAACTTCTTCCAACAATCCAACAACAGTTTGGTGAAGAACAATGCATTTTCCAGCACGATGGAGCACCATGCCATAAGGCAAAAGTGATAACTAAGTGGCTCGGGGACCAAAACGTTGACATTTTGGGTCCATGGCCTGGAAACTCCCCAGATCTTAATCCCATTGAGAACTTGTGGTCAATCCTCAAGAGGCGGGTGGACAAACAAAAACCCACTAATTCTGACAAACTCCAAGAAGTGATTATGAAAGAATGGGTTGCTATCAGTCAGGAATTGGCCCAGAAGTTGATTGAGAGCATGCCCAGTCGAATTGCAGAGGTCCTGAAAAAGAAGGGCCAACACTGCAAATACTGACTCTTTGCATAAATGTCATGTAATTGTCGATAAAAGCCTTTGAAACGTATGAAGTACGTGTAATTATATTTCACTACATCACAGAAACAACTGAAACAAAGATCTAAAAGCAGTTTAGCAGCAAACTTTGTGAAAACTAATATTTGTGTCATTCCCAAAACTTTTGGCCACGACTGTAGACTCAGGCTGCTGCTGAGGATGGACGATGGTGCAGATAGGCAGCGGCCAACTGACTACATAGGATGTCTCTGTAGTAGTTCAGTTTGCCCTCCCTCTCGTGAGTGTAAAAAAGGCTTCCATTCTGGACCAGTAGCGAGGGTCCAACAAGGTGGAGAGCCAGAAGTCATCCCTCTGCCAAATGGTGACAATTAGGCTGTAACTACGCAAGCAAGTGAGCATGCATTGTGCCATTTGTGCAAGTGATTCGTAGGGACTCCCTGCCTCCATCTCCACTGCATACTGCCACGGTGTGTCCGGGTCCTTTGTCTCGTCTTCCTCATCGCACTGTAGCCCCTCTGGCTGCTCCTGAGTAGAAAAACCACCCATTTGGCTACACATTGCCTGTGCTCCAATGTCCTGCTCCCCCTACTCCACCTCTTCCAGTTCAGCCCCCACAGTGCTCATGTAGCCGTGAGATCTAGGTGCCAAGTCTCAAGTCCCCTGACCAGCCAGATTTACCAGCATCTGTTCCAGGACATGAAGCAGTGGAATGACGTTGTTCATCCCGTAGTCCTGGCGACTGACAAATAAAGTGGCATCCTCAAAGGGCCTGAGCAAACGGCAGGTATCACAAATTAACTGCCACTAGTTGACATCGAAGTTACACAGTGGTGTACTCCTATCGGCTTGCATCATCAAGAAATCGTTGATGGCCTTTCTCTGTTCGTATAGTCGGTCCAACATATGGAGGGTGGAATTCCAACGGGTAGAAACGCTGCATATCAGCCTATGTTGGGGGATTCCGTTCTGCCACTGCAACATAAGGAGGGTGTACTTTGCGGTGTAAAAGTGGCTGAAGTGCATGCAAAGTGCATGCATTTTTAGGATTTCTTGCAGATGGGTGGAAGACTTCAGGAACTGCTTGACAACCAGATTAAACACGTGTGCCATGCAGGGCTCAGCCTTCCTTGATGCAGCACCGATACCATGTTATTCCTGTTGTTGGTCAGCCTGGTTCCGATTTTCAGTTGTCGCGGAGAAAGCCAGGATTCAATTTATTGATGCATCACACGGAGCGGTTCCTTCCCTGTGTGACTCCGTTCGCCAAGGCAAACCACGTGCAAAACAGCATGACACCGCCGAGCCCTGCACATGTGGTATGCTGGAGGGGCACTGTGACTTGTCCCTGCTGTGGAGGCTGAGGGCATGGTGGAGGATGAGGAGGCAGAGGCGGACATTGTCGCAGGACCAACGGCGTGACAACATGGAGGCGGAAGCGGCGTGACCTGGCCAAGTTGCTGGTGTGGCTGTGCATGAACCACATTTGCCCAGTGGGCCGTAAAGGACATGTATTGTCTCTGACCGTAGTTACAGCTCCGCACTTTGGCAGGCACCGACAGGCAGTACCTTTTGTAAAAAAAAAGAAAAAAAACACTGTTCATGAAACCACTCTAAATAAGAATATGCCAGTGACTGGAGGAAGTTGATGTGATGGTCCATGTGAAATAAATGTGCAAAATATCCCTAGATATCATAAAGGACGAGTCATAGCTGAAACTGAAACTCTTGTTTTTGTGAGAGGGACTGTTGGCTTAAGAGGAGAATCTTTGCATATGGTATAATGTTCTAAAGTTGTAAATGGATCAATGTAGCACATTTTTTAATGCAAATTCCAAAGATCCAATAGACACGGAAGAGTTCTTACTGGCCAGATTGGCAACAACCCCAACTGTAGGCAATATTTACCTAATGAATATCTTTCACTAATGATGTGTAAAAGGCTTTATGAGTCTTCTATGGTCTTGTGAACTTTCATAGAAAAAAGAATAACTGAGCATTGAAGTGTGAATGTGCTGTTGGGTGGCTTAAAGAGGTTGCCTGCATTCAGAGCTGAACCCGGACATACCCAGAATTTCACCCAGGCAGCCTCCTGTTATGAATTGCGGAGGGCAAAAGCATTTAATGGGGTTTCCAGTGATGTACCGGGATCTCCATAGGGTACGCTAGGTGGAGGCTTCCACCCAGCAGTGAGCCCGCCCATCAGAGTCGGTGACATCATCAGGAACACTGCTGGGCGGAAGCCTATGCCCAGCAGTGTGTTGTTATAAACAAAAAAAGCATGAAATGCTCTGATGGTCATAACAGAGGGTTGCCTGGGTGAAATTCTGGGTATCAGCTCTAAACCTGGACAACCCCTTTAATCTGGATTTTTATAAACAAGTTAGATAATATGGTTATATTATTAAGAATAGATTTTATTTATTGAACCTTTCAACTGACAAAGAGGGAATTTTTCAACAAGCATATGCATTTACGACAAAAAAAAAACAGTTCAGGACATCTGTTCAGCAACTCCAGAGATTTGTCCAGGCATCAGCAAACTTTGGCACTCCAGTTGCTGTGAAACTACAGCACCCAGCATGCACACTTACTCTGCTGTTATTGTAACTCCCATAGAAGTAAAAGGAGGATTCTGGGAGTTGTAGTTTCAGAACAGCTGGAGTGCTGGAGGTTGCTTATCCCTGTGTTAGAGTCATGGTAAGTCATGATAGGATCAAGGAATTGGCTTTTGGAATGTATTTTTTTTAATCTATAGTGTTAAATGCTCTCTTCAATCCAGTTTTCTCTTTAATTATATGTGGTGGATGGTACATTGACATCTGGTGTCTCAAATGAGAACATTAGTTTTTATCTGAGACCTAGCTCACAGATGGAAAAATGGGATTGAAATATATATATATTTTTTAATACAGTTAAATGTAATGTATTTGTACATCAATCCACCTTAGAACCATCTTTTTTGGCCATGCATATGTTAAAACTACCCTTCATTGTATGCAAATAAGATATCTGGGTCTTATGGTCTGAAGTAAAATAGCATACACTTGTATATAAGCAAATAATGTAGATATGTATTGCTGTCACGGATGGTGTTGGAGAAAACTGGAAGTTATAAATAAACATCCGACTGACTTGATCCCAAACTAAGGAACATATGGGTGAGCCCTATAAAACCCCTAGAGCTCTCCCTGACTGCTTTGCCCATGCAAAGATCTTTATGATAGATAATTGCATGCCCTCGTACCTAGACTGTGTGACACCTGAAAAAACCCTATAATAGTGAGGGGACACGACCACCGGCTCCCTGCACTTAATACGGAGGGAGTCAGGGTCACCTATAATCAAGCCAGCACGGAAACACAAATAAAGGAAAAGACTTATCTGAGGAACCAGCAGTTGCAGCCTCTGGCAGTGAACACAATCCAGGAAGTAGTATAAACCGCAAAGTGAGGCAGTATGGGAGGGAATATAAAGGGAGGCAATCAGTGTAAATAGATGACAGCTGGGAGAAGGAAAAGAGATGACAAAGTGAAATCAAAACAAAGAACATCATGCAAGAGGTACAGAAGAACGTCTATCAGAGCTTCTCAAAGAGCTAACGGTGACAGTACCCCTCCCTCTACGAGAGGACTCCAGACACTCAGAGCCCACCTTCTCAGGATGGGACCTATGGAAAGCCCTGATAAGACGAGTGGCCTTAATGTCCGCCACTGGGACCCACATCCTCTCCTCAGGACCGCGGATAATGCGAGAATCCACAATCCTAGAGACCTGAAATTCAAGATTACCATCAACAACAATCGGAGGAGGAGGCAAAGAGGAGGGTACAAATGTCACGGATGGTGATGCAGAAAGCTGGAACTTATAAATAAACATCCGACTGGCTTGATCCCAAACTAAGGAGCATATGGGTGAGCCCAATAAAACCCCTAAAGCTCTCCCTGACTGCTAAGCCCATGCAAAGATCTTTATGGTAGAGAATTGCATGTCCACGTACCTTATACTATCTGACACCTGAAAACCCTTTAATAGTGATGGGACACGACTACCGGCTCCCTGCACTTAATACAGACGGAGTCAGCGTCACCTACAATCAAGCCAGCAAGTAAACACAAATAAAGACTTTTCTGAGGAATCAGGAGTAGGAGCATCCAGCAGTGAACAACTCATCCAGGAAGAAGTATAAACCGCAAAGTGAGGCAGTATGGGAGGGAATATAAAGGGAGGCAATCAGTGTAAATAGATGACAGCTGGGAGAAGGAAAGGAGATGAGAAAGTGAAACCAAAACAAAGAACATCATGCAAGAGGTACAGAAGAACGTCTGTCAGACCTTCTCAGAATGCTGGCGGTGACAGTACCCCTCCCTCTACGAGTGGACTCCGGACACTCAGAGCCCACCTTCTCAGGATGGGACCTATGGAAATCCCTGATGAGACGAGTGGCCTTAATGTCCGCCACTGGGACCCACATCCTCTCCTCAGGACCATAACCTTCCAAATGAACGAGGTACTGGAGAGAACCGCGGATAATGCGAGAGTCCACAATCCTAGAGACCTGAAATTCAAGATTACCATCAACAACAATGGGAGGAGGAGGCAAAGAGGAGGGTACAGTGGGTTGGACATACGGTTTTAATAGGGACCTGTGAAAAACATTATGGATCTTCCAAGTCTGAGGAAGATCAAGACGGAAGGCAACGGGATTGATGACGGACAAGATCTTGTAAGGCTCAATAAACTTAGGACCCAACTTCCAGGAGGGAACCTTCAGTTTGATATTCTTTGTAGACAACCACACCAAATCACCCACATTCAGGTCCGGACCAGGCACACGTCTCTTATCCGCCACACGCTTATATCTCTCACTCATCCTCTTCAGATTATCCTGAATCTTTTGCCAAATAAATGACAAAGACGAGGAAAATCTCTCCTCATCAGGTAAACCAGAAGACCCCTCTCCAGAAAATGTCCCAAACTGCGGATGAAACCCATATGCACCAAAAAATGGTGACTTATCAGAGGACTCCTGGCGACGGTTATTTAAAGCAAACTCAGCAAGGGACAAAAAAGAACACCAATCCTCCTGATTCTCTGCCACAAAACAGCGCAGATATGTCTCCAGATTCTGATTGACGCATTCGGTCTGGCCATTCGACTGCGGGTGAAAAGCAGAAGAGAACGACAACCGAACCCCCAAGCGAGAACAGAAGGCCTTCGAGAATCTGGAAACAAATTGTGTGCCCCTATCAGAAACGATGTCTGAAGGAATGCCATGCAATTTTACAATGTGATCAACAAATGCTTGAGCCAGCGTCTTAGCATTGGGTAACCCAGGAAAGGGAATGAAATGCGCCATTTTGCTAAAATGGTCCACTACTACCAGAATCACAGTCTTTCCCGAGGAACGAGGCAGGTCCGTAATGAAGTCCATGGACAGATGCGTCCAAGGACGGGAAGGAATGGGTAACAGGAGGAGAGAACACGATGGCCGTGAATGAGGGACCTTGGCACGAGCGCAGGTCTCGCAGGCTGCCACAAAACCCTCAACCGTCTTACGAAGAGCCGGCCACCAGAATCTCAGAGCAATGAGATCCACTGTGGCTCTACTCCCCGGGTGCCCAGCAAGGACAGTATCGTGGTGGTCCTTAAAAACCTTGTGTTGTAAAGCGAGAGGCACAAACAACCTCCCAGGAGGACAAAGATCAGGAGCCTCTGCCTGGGCTGCCTGAACCTCTGCCTCCAAATCAGGATAAAGAGCAGAGACGACCACCCCTTCAGCCAAAATGGGACCCGGGTCTTCAAAGTTCCCCCCTCCCGGAAAACAACGTGACAGGGCATCAGCCTTCACATTTTTAACCCCAGGGCGGAACGTGACAACAAAATTAAACCTAGAAAAGAATAAAGACCTTCTGGCCTGTCTCGGGTTCAGACGCTTGGCTGATTCCAAGTAGGCCAGATTCTTATGGTCGGTAAACACGGTAATAGGGTGTCTGGCTCCCTCTAGCCAATGGCGCCATTCCTCAAAAGCTAATTTGATGGCCAACAATCTCCCACATCGTAATTTCTCTCTGCGGAGGAGAGTTTCCTTGAGAAAAAGGCACACAGTCGCCATTTGGCAGGAGAGGGACCCTGAGACACCCACACCCAGCTCAGAAGCGTCCACCTCAACAATGAAAGGTAGAGAGACATCAGGTTGTACCAAGATGGGAGCGGAAGCAAAACTCTCTTTGATACTAGAAAAGGCCTTAAGCGCATCTACTGACCAGGAGGAAAAATCTACCCCCTTTTTAGTCATATCAGTGAGTGGCTTAACAACAGAGGAATAATTAGAAATGAACTTTCTGTAATAATTGGCAAAACCCAAAAACCGCATCAGTGCCTTCTGATTCTCAGGAAGCTCCCAATCAAGCACAGCGCGGACCTTCTCAGGGTCCATGCGAAAACCATAAGCGGAGAGAAGAAAACCCGGAAATTTAATCTCTGAAACCGCAAACACACATTTTTCCAGTTTAGCGTGCAATTTTTTCTCCCGCAGAATGAGCAAGACCTGACGTAGGTGGTCCCTATGAGTTTTGAAATCAGGAGAAAAAATCTATCAAATTTCCCCATTAAATGATAAAAAATGCTGCTCACAAAATGTTGGAAGACGGCTGGAGCATTCATCAAACCAAAGGGCATAACCAAATTCTCGAAATGGCCCTCAGAGGTATTGAAGGCCGTCTTCCATTCGTCCCCTTCCCTGACCCTGACCCTGGCATAAAAGACGCAGTTTAGATTCAGCCAGAGCAATACGATCCGGGTCATCATATATCTGCCCCAGGGCTACAAAAAATTAATCCACCGATCGGAGAGGCCGTGCCCCCACCGGCAGCGAAAAGGCCCAAGACTGAGCGTTATCCCTGAGCAGCGAGATGATGATCCCCACCCTCTGCTCCTCATCACCAGAGGAATGGGGAAGTAGGCGAAAATGGAGTTTGCAAGCCTCTCTAAAACGAACAAAATTCTCACTACCCCCGGAGAACGTATCCGGAAGCGAGATCTTAGGCTCGGAACAAACTCCATGAATGCAAGCAGAACCGGTCACCTGAAACTGATACACAGTTTTACGGAGATCTGCTACCTCCAGTGAAAGACCCTGCATGCGGGTAATCAAGGCTGAAACCGGATCCATGCTTAAGACGGTTATGGCAGTTTATAATGTCATGGATGGTGTTGCAGAAAGCTGGAACTTATAAATAAACATCCGACTGGCTTGATCCCAAACTAAGGAGCATATGGGTGAGCCCTATAAAACCCCTAGAGCTCTCCCTGACTGATAAGCCCATGCAAAGATCTTTATGGTAGAGGATTGCATGTCCACGTACCTTATACTATCTGACACCTGAAAACCCTATAATAGTGAGGGGACACGACCACCGGCTCCCTGCACTTAATACGGACAGAGTCAGGGTCACCTACAATCAAATAAAAGAGATAGAGATGGGCACTCTAATATCCGGAACCACCGGGTGATAAATTTAATATTTTAATAAAATTGATATCAGTAACATAAATAATCACAATATCATAAACACAATATCATAAAATACAGATAATAAAAATTGAACTAATAGCCAAATGTATTCAATCTATATATATATATAATAGTCACTTAAAGACAGAATTGAGGTAGATAAGGTTAAAAATAAGCTGCCTGTGAGGCAAACTCCAATTGCAATGGTTAAATACGTCGGGTAAGTATTCAGTGAGTGTTCAATGAGCACCTGCAGATGCTCATCACCAAGTGAAGTATTACATAAAAGGAAAATTTATAAACGTGACAAGTCTTTCAAATGAAATATAATCCAAACAGCAAAAAAATATATGAATAGGAAAATAAACGTTGGTGATCACTTGCAAATCGTGCAAAGAAAAATATCAATTTATACTGTGAAGTGTTCCTTTGTTTCAAAATAGAAAATAATCAGGGTGTATATACTACCCGCATTCAAGAGGAGTTTTATAGTGGCAGTTCCACGACTCTAGCAAATGTCTCCTAATACAAATATTTGCTCCAATAATAATCACTTTCCACGGATTTGGGCAAATACAAAGGTTTTAACAGTCACTCCTGTTTAAAGTGGTACTCACGCTTAATACTGTGGTTCAGTCTATAGCGTGGCTGCAAGAAAGGCTCATGTACAGAGTGAAGAGGTACCTTGCTGGTATACCTGACTGATATACCTGGACTCTATGGTCCGCTTCCACTGTTAATCGCAGTTGTCCAGAGCTGTCCGTAGTCCACAGGTCTCGCTCTGTTTAAATCATAGACAGAGTTCCGGTCAGTCTGCAATGGGCGTTTTACCCTGCTCCGGATCGCTGGTTTAATAGTTCCAGCTGATTTTTCTGCTGTCCTTAAGTTACCAGACTGTGGCCAGTAGATCTGGTATTTGTTCGATTGAAGCGCTTATCCTAGATGACAATATCGTTCTGCCGGTTTTCTGCCAGGATTAATTTCTTATCCGTCCACGCCAGACGCGTTTCAAAGGTTACTACCTTCTTCCTCAGTGGCTTTGACAAGAACTACCTGGATATCCGGCTTTTATACCTCTGGCTGTCCATGGAGTTCATCATTAACCCTACACTGGGTCATGTGGATCTCGTAATCTTTTAATCAATTAGCTTTATTTCCACTCCGGTTTATATGCGGTTTTGTTCTATGATTCTATAATACCGCTAACACAAGAGTTCTGGATTAGCTCTAAGATAAATCTTATAAGTCTGAAAGTTTTTCCAGTCGTATATCCTTTCATCACATTGTAGGTGCGGTTTTTTTGTAGGTGCGGTTTTTTTGCTAAAGTTTTTTTCAATAGTTTTTTCAATAAACTCCTACATTCTTTCATGACCACACTTGCTTTAGCTTGTTTGTAATCTGTGCAATAGAATGCTTTTATGAGGGCCGGTTATATTCTCACCTTATCTGATTACCTCTTCCATAATGCAAAATCATTTAGCGGCGATGCATACCATAGACCCATAACATATTTTGGCGTATCACTATATAATACAGGATCACTTATTAGTTTCCATATCTGATGAAATGGATTACTCATAACATACAGTACTTAATATATATAGGCATTATGCAAATCCATAAATAACATACATAAAATTATTATTTAATAAATATCATAAAAGTGTCATAAAATACACAAATTTTTTTTAAAAATATATAAAATATTATATTCAAGAGAGAGAAATTCATACGGATATATTAAAGAGGCATATACAGGAAATTTATAGAAGGAAATTCTGGTTGAAGGGATGGATCATAGTTTGTTAACTCCATATAATGTATTTATAGTAGATTCTAATCTGATGTATCGTGATAGTCAAGGGAATAATATGTGTTTTCATATACAGATGAGCTCTCATGATGTGTTTGGGTTGGAGGCCTCCCGACCAGGGGGGGTCACAGTGCTGATAAACAGCCCGACTGGTACCCCTCGGGGTCAAAGGGCATCCAACCCCTTAGAGAAATCCGAAGATCTCGAGTTCGGCGTTTAGTCCGGCAGGAGCTAGACTGCCGAACTCGAAAATTCTTCTTGACTCAGTCCTTGACATTCGGGCTATATGATTGCCTCCCCTCCAGTGCCGGTCTAGTTGTTCAAAGGCTGCAAATTTCAGAGTTTTTGGATCCTGGTTATGAACCAGTTTGAAGTGTCTGGACAATACATGCTTATCATAGCCTTTTTTAATATTATTTATATGTTCGGCTATTCTTACTTTTAGTGGCCTTTTAGTCCTCCCTATGTATTGTTTACCACACATACATTCTATTATGTATATGACATTCGAACTATTGCATGTTAAAAGTTGTTTAATCTCAACGGAGAAAGTATTTTGGGTTGAGGTTACTTTCGTGGTTTTTCTAGCAAAAGATGTGGTTTTACAGTTCACACAGCGTCCACATCTGTGAAATCCACTGCTCTTGAGCCAATTGTTAGCAGGTCCTTTAATTGCTAGTTTCTGTTTAATTGTTGGCGCTATTTTCAAACCCAAATTCGATGCTTTCGTATATATTATCTCCGGTGTTGATGGAACAAGGGGGCCTATAATTTTGTCCTTTTGGATCAGATGCCAGTGGTTTTTGATAATCCGCTCAATTTTTTTATATTGGATATTGTATGGTAAAATAATACGGAATTTTTCCTCACTGGTTTTTATCTCGGTATCAGTCTGTTTAGGCACAAAAAACTGGCTTCTATCCATTTCTCTGACTTTTTGCAGAGCTTTATCCACTACTCCATCTGGGTACTTTTTAGCCAGAAATTGGTTCCTCATATTAGTGGCTTCCTCTTCAAATTTACCCTCACTGGTACAATTCCTCTTAATCCTCCGGAATTGACCTGTCGGTATATTCATCAACCAGGAGGGTAGATGACAGCTCGAGTAGAGGATAAAACTGTTTTTCGCTACTTTTTTCTGGTAAGTGGTGCACACGTAGTGGTCTACTTCAGTAGTAATCAGTAAGTCTAGGAATTAAGTGCTGTTCTGATTAATATTAGACGTGAACTTAAGGTTATAGTTGTTAGTGTTAATCTCTTCTAAGAAGGTACTTAACCCCCCTTCTTCGCCCTGCCAGATAAAGATGACATCGTCAATAAAGCGCTGCCAGAGCACCAGATCCAACCCCAGCCTGGGTAGTATGGTTTCTTGTTCCCATTGAGCCATAAATAAATTGGCATAGCTGGGGGCGAATCTGGTGCCCATGGCAGTGCCCCGAATCTGGAGGTAAAATGCCCCCTCAAAGAAAAAATAATTATGTGTGAGTATATGTTTAACACCCTCCGCCAGGTATTCTATTTGTCTATTCTTAAAGTTTCCATGATTCTCAAGTTGCAATCTCATATTATTTATGCCCTGATCATGGTTGATAACGGTATAGAGCGATTGAACATCCAAGGTCCCCATGCGCCAATGTGGCTCCACTTTCAAGTTCTCCAGTAACTGGACAACTTGTGTGGTATCTTTAATATATGCGGGGATCTTCTTGACAGTGGGTTGAATTAGTCTGTCAATGTAGTGGGATAAATTGGATGTCAACGACTCTATACCGGAGATTATCGGGCGGCCTGGGGGATCAGTCATATTCTTGTGGATCTTCGGGAGACAATAGAAGACAGGGAGTCTCTGTTGGGTCCCCAAGATGAAATCTGATTCCTGTTTCGTTAATAGACCCTCATTGAGGCCTTTTTCACAGAATTGGTTCAATATTTTTGCAAATTCCTCTGTGGGGTCTCTGACAAGCTTCCTATATGTAGTTGTGTCTCCTAATTGTTTTAAGCACTCCGCATTATATTTTTCAGTTTCCAGGAGCACAATCGCCCCCCCCTTATCCGCTGGGCGGATGGTAAGATTATTACAGCTTTGCAATTCTTTTATTGCATTGATTTCCTGCTTAGTTAGATTACTTCTTCGTCCGCATTTATCAGGTATCTTCCTTAATTCGGTCTCTATATTCTTCTGGAAGGTGGCTATCTCAGTGCTAATCTCCTGTCTGGGGAATTTTTTTGACCTCAATTTTAAATCAGTATATTTAATTCCTCCTTCTCCTTGTTGGTTTGAGTTTGTTAAAATCGGGTTTTTTAAAAAATATTTTTTAAGACAGAGCTTCCGTACAAATTTCTCCACTCCCACATAAGTATCAAATTTATTTAATCTTACGGTTGGAGCAAATTTCAAACCCTTGTTCAGTAGTCTTGACTGGTGTTCAGTCAAAACCACTGAGCTTAGGTTCACTATGGCTTCCTTATCTATCAACGCCTGTGTCTGTTGTAAATCCCTCTTTTTTCTTTGACCTCTTCGTGTCTTCCATTTAGGTCTGTTTGTTGCTGTCTGTGTGTCTCTTCTCTTACATGTCTGGGTGCGTGATAATGTCTGTTCTGTGGTGGCCATGACTTCTGTTGTAGTTCGTGATTCTCTATTTGATGATTGTGTCTGTTCCTCAAGTTGTATGTATGAGTTAGTGATGATTGCGGATGTTGTTGATATTCTATTGGTGGTGATTGTGACCTGCGTCTGATTCTCATATTGTGATGTATCAGTGGTGTCTGCTGATGTTGAGGGTATATACCATCTGGTGTTTTTGATCTCCTCCGGATTCTTGTCTTGTGGTGGGGTGGGGTCCTGTCTAAAAAATGATTATGATTCAATGTTTCATACCTATTGTTAACCGGGATATTATACCTATTGGAATTATCATCCATATTAGGTTGTCCCGAAGGTCTGATACTTATTTCTCTCTCCAGTGAATCATTTCTATATCTTTCCCTATCATCCAATCTGGGATTATGTCTGTACTTCCTTGTTTTCCTACTAATTATTTCCGATTCCGTTTTGTCCAAACTCCTACACAGGCGTTCCTGCCACATCCGTAATTCATCACTCGCCGGTAGTTTATCTACTACTAGCTTTATCTGGTTTATCCTCTCAGTAATTTCTTCTAGTATTTTACACCTCCTTTTTATAATTAATTGTATCAAGGTGACTGATTGGGAAAATAATAAAGACTCCCATTCTTTGATAAACTCTTCGTTGCACAAGTCCTGCGCAGGGGTTTTGGACAATTGTAATCCCTTAGGTATTCTTTTATCCTCAATATATACCCTCAGGGACTTGATCTCCCACTGCTGTCTGAGTTGTTTCAGCAGCAGTGGTTCAAGTTCCCTGAAAACCTCCGAAATGGATCTCTCTCCTTGAATATCACTTGAATCACCTATATAGGTGTCATCAAATCTATAAGCTTCTATCTTCAATCTTTTACTCTCTAGATGGTTCCAGATATCCATCTCCAAAAACAGGGGGAGCTCAGTCCTAGTTGAGTGCGTTCAACTATAACAATATAAACCAAATAAAGGACGGCTCTGCCTCCTGATTTGGGTTGGGCAGGTGCACCTATCTGATGTCGCACTCAAAGCACCGAATAATATAAAAGAGATAGAGATGGGCACTCTAATATCCGGAACCACCGGGTGATAAATTTAATATTTTAATAAAATTGATATCAGTAACATAAATAATCACAATATCATAAACACAATATCATAAAATACAGATAATAAAAATTGAACTAATAGCCAAATGTATTCAATCTATATATATATATAATAGTCACTTAAAGACAGAATTGAGGTAGATAAGGATAAAAATAAGCTGCCTGTGAGGCAAACTCCAATTGCAATGGTTAAATACGTCGGGTAAGTATTCAGTGAGTGTTCAATGAGCACCTGCAGATGCTCATCACCAAGTGAAGTATTACATAAAAGGAAAATTTATAAACGTGACAAGTCTTTCAAATGAAATATAATCCAAACAGCAAAAAAATATATGAATAGGAAAATAAACGTTGGTGATCACTTGCAAATCGTGCAAAGAAAAATATCAATTTATACTGTGAAGTGTTCCTTTGTTTCAAAATAGAAAATAATCAGGGTGTATATACTACCCGCATTCAAGAGGAGTTTTATAGTGGCAGTTCCACGACTCTAGCAAATGTCTCCTAATACAAATATTTGTTCCAATAATAATCACTTTCCACGGATTTGGGCAAATACAAAGGTTTTAACAGTCACTCCTGTTTAAAGTGGTACTCACGCTTAATACTGTGGTTCAGTCTATAGCGTGGCTGCAAGAAAGGCTCATGTACAGAGTGAAGAGGTACCTTGCTGGTATACCTGACTGATATACCTGGACTCTATGGTCCGCTTCCACTGTTAATCGCAGTTGTCCAGAGCTGTCCGTAGTCCACAGGTCTCGCTCTGTTTAAATCATAGACAGAGTTCCGGTCAGTCTGCAATGGGCGTTTTACCCTGCTCCGGATCGCTGGTTTAATAGTTCCAGCTGATTTTTCTGCTGTCCTTAAGTTACCAGACTGTGGCCAGTAGATCTGGTATTTGTTCGATTGAAGCGCTTATCCTAGATGACAATATCGTTCTGCCGGTTTTCTGCCAGGATTAATTTCTTATCCGTCCACGCCAGACGCGTTTCAAAGGTTACTACCTTCTTCCTCAGTGGCTTTGACAAGAACTACCTGGATATCCGGCTTTTATACCTCTGGCTGTCCATGGAGTTCATCATTAACCCTACACTGGGTCATGTGGATCTCGTAATCTTTTAATCAATTAGCTTTATTTCCACTCCGGTTTATATGCGGTTTTGTTCTATGATTCTATAATACCGCTAACACAAGAGTTCTGGATTAGCTCTAAGATAAATCTTATAAGTCTGAAAGTTTTTCCAGTCGTATATCCTTTCATCACATTGTAGGTGCGGTTTTTTTGTAGGTGCGGTTTTTTTGCTAAAGTTTTTTTCAATAGTTTTTTCAATAAACTCCTACATTCTTTCATGACCACACTTGCTTTAGCTTGTTTGTAATCTGTGCAATAGAATGCTTTTATGAGGGCCGGTTATATTCTCACCTTATCTGATTACCTCTTCCATAATGCAAAATCATTTAGCGGCGATGCATACCATAGACCCATAACATATTTTGGCGTATCACTATATAATACAGGATCACTTATTAGTTTCCATATCTGATGAAATGGATTACTCATAACATACAGTACTTAATATATATAGGCATTATGCAAATCCATAAATAACATACATAAAATTATTATTTAATAAATATCATAAAAGTGTCATAAAATACACAAATTTTTTTTAAAAATATATAAAATATTATATTCAAGAGAGAGAAATTCATACGGATATATTAAAGAGGCATATACAGGAAATTTATAGAAGGAAATTCTGGTTGAAGGGATGGATCATAGTTTGTTAACTCCATATAATGTATTTATAGTAGATTCTAATCTGATGTATCGTGATAGTCAAGGGAATAATATGTGTTTTCATATACAGATGAGCTTTTTATATTATTCGGTGCTTTGAGTGCGACATCAGATAGGTGCACCTGCCCAACCCAAATCAGGAGGCAGAGCCGTCCTTTATTTGGTTTATTCACCTACAATCAAGCCAGCAAGTAAACACAAATAAAGGAAACAGACTTATCTGAGGAACCAGCAGTTGCAGCCTCTGGCAGTGAACACAATCCAGGAAGAAGTATAAACCGCAAAGTGAGGCAGTATGGGAGGGAATATAAAGGGAGGCAATCAGTGTAAATAGATGACAGCTGGGAGAAGAAAAAGAGATGACAAAGTGAAACCAAAACAAAGAACATCATGCAAGAGGTACAGAAGAATGTCTACCAGAGCTTCTCAAAGAGCTGGCGGTGACAATTGCCCTTTTCATATTGATTATTATTATTAATATCAGATTTAACACTTTTGCATAATTTTGTCATTAAATTGGGTGCTCCTAAACAGTAAAGATGGGTTTCCATGTTGTGCCCTCATCACCACGAGGCTGCATTTCAGGAGACCACCCGCTGTAAAGTCATCCAGATGAGGGTGCATTTGTCTCTTCCTGTGTTATTTTATAGCAATGATTATTGCTTGGAACAAGGCTCCCAGTAGACATCCTAATTTTTTGGAGGTAGGATAAACACATATACTAAATGTATGCGGAATTATATAATTAATGGAAAAGTTGTACTTTCTCATATTGTGTGACTATTGTTCTTTTTATGATAAAAAGAATGAGATTGTAAATAAGATTGTGGGAAACAGCCGGTCAGTATAGCACTGACAGTGTAATACACTGTACTGCATAAGCAGTACACTGTATTATAGAAGTGATCACCTTAATGTCCCATTGTGAGACCAGTAAATTTAAAAAAAGTTAACGTTATATTAAATAAAAAAAGCTTTGCAATGGAAAATATGATAAATAAAATCTTCTCCACATATTTGGTATTGCTGCATCTCTACCGACCCACACTACACAATTGTCATGTAATTTATCCAGTATAGTGTATGCCGTAAAACAAAAAAAGTGCCATAATTGCTGTTTTTTGCCACCAAAATGTGTTATGTACCCCAAAACAATATCAATGAAAACTACAAGTCATCTTGCAAAAATAATGCTCTCACTAAGCTCCTTAGAGTAAAAAATAAAAAAGTTATGGGCCTTGGGATGCAATGATGCAAAACATTTTCTGCAAAGTTCCGTGACCCCGCAAAAATTATGAGACGTCCTATTCTTGTCCATTTTGCGGACAAGAATAGGCATCTCTATAGTGGGCCTCCTGTTCCGTTCCGCAAATTGCGGAAGGCACACGGGCGGCATCCGTTTTTTGCGGATCCACAATTTTCGGACCGCAAAAAAGGGCACGGTCGTGTGCATGAGGACTTAAAATGGACATGAGATGTTTGGTAACATTTAAACATTTAAGCCTCATTCACACATCAGTGTTTGGTCAGTGATTTCCGTCAGTGATTTTCAGCCAAAACCAGGTGCGGCTCTAAACAGAGAACAGGAGCAGATCTTTCCCTTATATCTTATGTCTGTGGAGGTTCCAATCCTGGTTTTGGCTCACAACCACTAATGGAAATCACTGCGGATTGTGTCAGGAACTGTTCAGGAAAAAAACTGATGTTTTTGCACGAAAGTTCAGTCAATTTTGATTGTGTTCAGTGTTTCAGTTTTTTCTACGTTTTTCACGCCCATAAGAAAAACGGATAATTAACATCTACATCTCCTAGCTGCCATCTGTGGAAAATGCATTGCATCTGGATGGAATCTGTTTTTCATGCAAGCCACATTCACTTCTGTGGAACCAGATTATAGAACATGCTACGATTTTTCCTGAACGCAGAGATGATGTGTGACCCATTAAAATGAATAGGTCAGGATTCTTTCCGGATGCTATGTGTTTGTTTAGCTTGTGTGAAAGACGCTTTATGGAAGATTTTTCTAGATGTCCCCTACGATCTGTGCATTGTGGTCATTGTGCAGGGAGAGGAGTTTATAAGTTGTTACCATAACCTACTGTGATACCTTCTATTGTAATTCTGCCTGGGATGATAATGAGATTACTGCTGAAAAGTGATCCTCGCAGGTCAGGAATTTATGGAAGTAAACCACGACACAAAATCTTTGATGTATTTTTCAATGTGCATATTTATACCGCATATATTCTGTCCTGCCACCATTTTCAGTCTTCCCAGTCCTTGTTCACAGCAGTAATCTGTGGCACAGTGGAGATAAGGTCAGGATGGGTACGACAGGTAAGAGGAAATCTTTTATGCAATATCAATTCTGACCTTATCTTCACTGTGCCACAGATTACTACTATGAACAAGAGTGAAACCTACAGGGTTTTAGGATTTTTTAGACAATTATTATTATTATTATTATTATTTATTATTAAAGCACCATTCATTCCATAGCGCTGTACATATGAACAATGACATGGAAACTTAAAAAAATATATATACAACAAAAAAATAAATGATTTATCTTATAAATGTTATTCTTGATTTAAACAATAGGTAACTTACTTCCCTTTAAGCAGAACATAAAATAGTATACTGACACTGAATAACATGTGTGGCTTAAACAAAAAAATTGCAAATAGTTAACAGTGAAAAGCATGCTACAGGAGGTTTGCTATCCCAAAAATGTTGATCTGGAAATTGAACCTGCAGTAAGTGCAGAACATATACAGTTTAGCAATTTTTATGTGTATTTTACTTATCATAAATATTAAATATTCTGCATTTCACAATTCAACATACGTATATATTTTAAAATATACTCTATACACAAACAATTATAAATGGAGCAAGTTCATAAATAGTGTTTAACATAAATTTGCACTTTGTTGTCTATTTTTAACCATACCAACATGAAGTTATTACCTTTCATATTATTTAATGAGTTTCTCATTTGTGCTGTTTGCCTAATTGTTTTTCGCGGTATCAGCAGCTTGAGTCGCCTGCCATTAAACTCTGCCATCCACGCTGAGGCAATGTAATTTAAAGCTATGGTTAAATTATGACTTCTCTGAACCGGTTGTGGCACTGACGCATAACCCTAATTAAACGATCACATCCATTCTGGAGGTGCTCTCTTCTCCCCTCAAACGTTAATTACAACATAAGAGTCTTTAATGGCCTGCCTCACCTCCAGCTTCTCCAAAGAAAGGTCATGCGATTAATTTTTGTCATTAATCTTTTCCCAATGTGGACACTCTGCTGTCACTGCAGCCTATTAACCCTCTATCCCACCCCCTTCTCTGCTAGTCCTGCCGCTTCCCCCCTCCCTTCCAGTTACTGAAGAAAATGAAAATATTTAAGAATAATTTTGTCGCGTTAGAAGCATTGGACAGGTTTGGCATGTCAGGTGCACTCAGGATTACAGCATGATAATGGAGAGGAATTGCGTTCCAATTTTCGCAAGAATCCCTCTTCGTCTTCAAACTTTCGGGCGAAAAGCTGTTTGCTAAACTTGCACTTTGCATAGAAAACAACCACTTACAAGACACTTAGGCCCCTTTCACACGGGCGAGTTTTCCGCGTGGGTGCAATGCGTGAGTTGAACGCATTGCACCCGCACTGAATCCGGACCCATTCACTTCAATGGGGCTGTTCAGATGAGCAGTAATTTTCACACATCACTTGTACGTTGCGTGAAAATCGTAGCATGTTCTATATTCTGCGTTTTTCACGCAACGCAGGCCCCATAAAAATGAATGGGGCTGCATGAAAATCGCAAGCATCCGCAAGCAAGTGCGGATGCGGTGTGATTTTCACGCATGGTTGCTAGGAGATGATAGGGATGAGCAACCCCGGACCCCATTAAAGTCTATTCACTGTATTATTTTCCCTTATAACATCCTTTTATCTTCATTCAGCAGGGCCTGCGCTGACGTCACCACGCTCACAACATGGTGAGTGCGATTAAGGTCCTTTTGCAGGTCCTGAAAGAAGAAGAAAGGAGATGATGCCGACTGCGCGATCAATTGGATGAGGTGAGCTAATTTTTTTGTTAATTTTTTAACCCCTCAAGGCACATTTTACTAAGCATTCTGTATTAAGAATGCTATTATTTTCCCTTATAACAATGTTATAAGGGAAAATAATAAAATCTACACAACACCGAACCCAAACCCGAACATCAGTGACGAAGTTTGGGTCTGGGTACCACATTCAGTTTTTTATCACGCGTGTGCAAAATGCATTGCACTCGCGCGGAAAAAAACTAACAACGCAATCGCAGTCAAAACTGACTGAACTTGCTTGCAAAATGGTGCGAGTTTCACTGAACGCACCCTGAACGCATCCGGAGTCAATCTGTCACGCTCGTGTGAAAGAGGCCTTTTTGTAAATTCCCATGTGAAAGATTTGTAGCAGATATTTTTGTGACTGTTTTCATTCATCTGAAATCATTGTGCTTGCTATACAAAAATACCCATTCAGATATATGAGAGGGGTCCTGAGTCACAAAAAAATCTGCCTTGTGTAAACATACCATTGGCTTTGGGCACACATTATTATTATTTTATTCATATATATAGTGCCAACATGTTCTGCAGAGTTGTGAAGAGATGGTCATCAATGACATTGGTGAAGTAAAAGGCATTATCATGCAAATGTCTGCAAATACACTAAACCTGGTTTCATTTGTAATATGTAGGGTTAGTTTTTTGGCATATACCAATCTGAAGATTTTTTTTTACAAAGTGAGGCATTATTTCTACTTGTATGGTAAATATAATGCAGTAAAATGTATCTGCTAAGAAATTTGTCTAGAAAAGAAAAATAGAAAAAAGTATTTTTTATACTTTAAATAAAAATATTAATAAACTAAGCCGTCACATTCTATTTCCTTTTAAACAATAATTATGGTTAAAAATTGTTATGGATGATTATTAGACGTTCACAGGGAGAAAACTGAAGCTTCCAATTAATGGGTTTAAGGACAGACGAATATTAAGACAAAGAACTTAACTTAGAACTTAGTATTTTTGCGAGGTTGTTTTTTTATCTTATAAGAATACTAAATCAGTGAATAAATGGGATGGAGATATACAAGGTATAAGGTATATATATACATACACTTTGTAAGAGGTATGCTGCCAACTGTACCCACATCACAGCAATTTTCATCGTTGTACCTACTCTCACCTTCACAGTCACATAAATGCAAGCACACACCCTTCAGAAGCAAGGACATCAGGGACATCACACCCTCATCACAGTACTCAGCCTAATAATTAATAACCATTAGGAACAATAAGACTAATACCGGCCACGGCTGGACTCAATGTGCAGCTTTTCTACTTTAATGAAAACAATGATTTGACTTTGAAGAAAGTGACTTTTTTAAGTGAAAGCTAGATCCACACTCCCCCACACACTCCTTCGCCCCCACCCCCCTCTCCTCTTTTTTTCTTTTCTTTTAATACTCTGCGTTCTATCATGCAAATCCCCTTTCAAATTATGAGCGTATTAGAGCCATCAGCAGTAATGTCACCGACACAAAATGAGAACTGGGACTTAAGCACCTAACGAACAATGAAATGTGTGAGCCCTGGGACAGGACAATTAAGCACTGGGCTTAGCCAGCGATGGAAATTTATTGCCATCAAATCCATATTTCTATTTTCCCCCTGAACAGTAACCTATTTGAATATGATTAAAGGTTTTCATTAGAGGCAGCGGGAAGGCCCTCGTCTCTCTGTTCCCAGTTAGCTCACAAACACAGTGAAATACCAGTTCGTGTGTCTAGATTGTGGGACGTCCTGTGACAATTAAAAAGTGAAAAGCCACTTGCATTCCATACACTCCAGATTTACTGAGAATTGAGCAGTGTGTTTTGTGATGTAAGAAGCCTCTAGTCTCTCAGAAGCCTTGACCTTCTCTCATTCCCACTACTGTGAGTGCCAAAAGCACATATCATAAGAGCGCTCTTTAAAGGGGTGATCCAACCCAACCTTTTAAAACTATTTGCAACCTCGCTGTGTTTTCGTATTATGATCTTGATCAGTCCGCTCTCTGAGTCAACAAAATACAAAAAATGTCACAGATGATGTATAATGCTCCCTCCTTGTAAGTAGGGGAGTTCAATGGGTGGTACCTTTATTTAGATAAAAAGCAGGAGGGTGGGCTTCTAAGGTAGGCACATAGGGACTTGTGGGAGGTTTAGTTTACCCAGCTTTTGTTTTAGCCAATAGGGATTCCAAGCTTTCTGATGAGGCTCAAAGAGCGTTGCCATAGAAGACTATGAAAAGGTAAAAAACTGAAAATTTTTTAGAAAATGTGGAAAGGAGGCATGAGTGAGTATGCCTGCAGTAAAAAACAGTTTGTTTTATTTTTTAAAGAGAATCTGTCACCAGCGACCTCCCTATCAAACTGTCTGTATGGACACCTAGATGTGGTTCACCTGATTAAAACACAGTTTTTCTTTTGCTGATCGGAGGCTCCGTTCCCGAGTTATGATACTTTTTCTTAATATTTTAAATGAGATATTTGGTGCAATGAAGGAGTCACCATTGCTCTTGTTGCACCGAAGCTCCACCTATTTCTGTAGTTAGTATATTAAGATAAAGTATCATAACTCGGGAATGGAGCCTCAGATCAACAAAAGAAAAACTGTGTTTTAATCAGGTGAACCACAGCTATGTGTCTATATAGACAGTTAATTCACAGAACTACCACCATTCTAAAAAATAACCTTTATTATTTATTATATAAAAGTAGTAACACCCTTTCTATATAGATACAAAATATCAAATAACAAATGAAAAAAGAATAGGTCTGGTAGTAGGATCTTATTAGGATTATTTGATAGGGGTAGACATGGAATTGATAGGGGCCTAATGGGATGGTGGTCCCTATATCTAGCCCTAATGTAGGATGCCCTACCTAAATACGGAATAGCCGCCCCGATAGGGGCGATCCCGTTTCTCGTTCCTCCTAATATCCCTGGAGAGCCCTACAGGGGAGGAGGAGCTACCCTAAATAACGACCTATACTAAAGTACAGAAATAATAAGTAAATAATTACAGTATGAGTACCCAACAATAGTGACGGTGAATATCCAGTTGAAAAATAACCAAAGATTAGAAAAAGATGCTCAAAAAACGTCCCTACGCGTTTCGCCTGGTTGTTGTCAGGCTCATCAGGGGACAAAATTGATCATGGAAAACCCAACACCAGAGTACCTAGTAAATTATTATGATATATACATTTTAATTCAGCCTCATAATAGTAGGCAAATCCCAAAGAAATATATATCATGCCTATTATGGGTTTGAGAGATGGAGTCAAGACAATATATGGTCCAATCGGAACTAACTCTCACAATCCAAGATAAGGCTAAATACCGTTTATAAGTACACACTTGTATCCCATATAAAGTGTTAATTAATAGTAAAAACAGAAAATTTGAGACGATTATAGAGCCTAAATGGTGTAGAGATATAACTATATGCTGTAGCATAAAGATCACCAACATTAGGCCAGTTACACAGTGTAAGGGATAACACATCTATTGTCAATGCATAATGTAGCATTGTAAATGGTCAGATAGCGCTATCATGATGAGCGATACTTGCGTTCCCCAGAGAGAGCTGATGGGCCAGTGGGAATAACCATAGATGAGGATGCCAAAGCCTGCTGATAAATCCAAGTGGCACTGAGGTGCGCTGGCGTCCGGTCAATGGGATAGCAGCGAGGAGACGGCGGTATTCCCTTTTAAATAGTGCCGCCAGATACCTGATAGGATTGAAAGCCCATGTGATCTGTGTAACGCGTGACGTATTGCGTCAGGCGTCATGACGTAGATGGGTGGATGCCGTGGCTGCTCATGTGACCAAAATGAGGTCACAATATCGGAGATGTGAGGTACGGGACCGCAACATAGTAGTCAAAGGGTCCCCATATGACCGGGAGTGCCGATCACATGACATGTGAGGTCACAACACCGGACACATGACTGGGTGGAGCTACAGGTCCTGAACCCAGTAACTACATGGTATATAGTAACCACCGCTCCCACATAGTTATAAATGCTTACGGCGCAACAATGGTTCAGGATTTAGAAAAAATAAGAGATGGGAGATATAGAACAAAAATAACCAATAATTATTGCTAAGGGGAAATGTTGTTTTTACCCAGAAGGGACCATAATATAATAAAGTGAGATATAGTGTGACAATATAAAAGGTATAGGAATACGGTAAATACAGATATTTGATTAAACCCGTGGCTATATTCCTATATAGTATGAAAGTATAGGAATATGTCAGGTACGGATTTTAAATTAAATCCATGGCTATATTCATATATAGTGAATTATCAATGGATAATCAAATTTAGCACGGGTGATTAACTACTGTTTATATATAGGGATCAAAGTCAGGGCGGTTAACGACCCAGTCAACGTATGTACCCAGTCACTGCTATGGAAATTACGGATACAGCTGAACCCCAGCCACTCCACTGTTTTCATAACTAAACCAACAGGCCCCTTGCAGACGTGGATTAGGTCCAGATGCGTTGCGAATGCGTTCAGTGAAAAATGTGCGATTTCACAAAGTCATTCAGTTTTGTCTGCGAACGTGTTTAGTTGTTCAGTTTTTATCACGCGGGTGCAACGCGTTTTGCATGCGCGTGATAAAAAACTGAATGTATACAAACAACATCTCTTAGCAACCATCCGTGAAAAACGCATCGCATCTGCACTTGCTTGCGGATGTGATTTTCACGCATGCTCAATTCACTTCTATGGGGCCAGTGTTGTGTGTAAACCTCAGAATATAGAACATGCTGCGATTTTCACGCAATGCACAAGTGATGTGTGAAACCAACGCACATGTACACAGCCCCATTGAAATTAATGGGTCCGGATTCCGTGCGGGCGCAATGCGTTCACATCACGCATTGCACCCGCGCGGAAAACTTGCTTGTGTGAAAGGGGCCTTACTGTGGGTTATTTCCATCTCAGACATGAAAGGCCGAGATGGGACAACCCTTTTAAGGACTAGGCCAATTTTCTCTTTTGCATTTTCATTTTTTCCTTCCTGCCTTAAAAAGCCATACATTTTTTTAAATACCGACTAACATGATGACTCTGCAGGTCAGTATAATTATGACAATACCAAATTTATATAGTTTTTATTATGTTTAACTACTATAAAAAAAATATTTTGACAACCATACCTATTTTATATTTCCATCTAGAAAGGTGTTTGAGGGCTTGTTTTTGTGGGGCACACTAGATATTATTGGTACCATTTTGGAGTACATTTGACTTTTTGATCACTTTTTATTAACTTTTTAAGTTGGGCAATGTGATCAAAAGACAGCTAATCAGCCATTTTATTTTTTTTTCACCAATATTTGTGTATATTAATAGTTTGGACATTTTTTGATATTAGTTATCTTTATTTTATTTATTTTATATATATATATATATATATATATATATATAAATAAAAATGAGATATTTTGATGTTTAATAAGACAGGTTCTTTGAAAGGAATCTGTCACCAGGTTTATGCTGCCCTATCTGAGGGCACCATAAAGTAATGACGGAGACCCCCTTTCCAGTATTAGATCACTTACTGAGTCCTCACAATGCTGTTTGTGGGCTGTCGAGTCCTCAATATTCATGCGCTGCCGGCTCCCTCAACCTACCTACTGCTGAGTAACAGCTTTCTCCTTAGGCCAAGAATGGGAAGAAAGCTGTCAATCAACTTCCCTCTCCTTATGAGTACCATGGATAAGAAACAAAGCAAGGGACACACCATGGAATCCGAGTCTCTGTTACTACTTTATGCTGCGCTGTGATAGAGCAACATAAACCTGGGGACATATTCACCTTAAAATGCTCAACACTGACCTATTTTACAAGATCATAATTGCTTTATGTTTTGCTCACTTTGGGACATGGTTAGTCAGTGCACGTTTGACTTGTATGTTTAACCTAGAATGTAGCAAGTCCTATACTTTACCATACATGTCTAAAAAAGGAAGTACCATCTTTAATTTTGATCCAAGTGGATGCGCTTATTTGTACTGGGCAACTTCAGAAAAATGAACACAGTCCTTGAATGGCAAGTGAAACATTGATAAGAAATATGAAGCTGATCAAATCAATATTCTGTAAATGGAAATGTGCATGAAATTTGGCCTATGTTCTCTCAGATGATACATTCCATTCCATCAAGAATATGGTAGACTGTCTGGTGCACTATTCTGGTGCACTGTGCGGTAAATAAATACACACCTGCCTGGTCCACTATAGGGAAGTGGCAGCTCTTAGGATCGGTTAGAAAACTGATCTATCATATTCATTTTGGATGCTGTAAAACTAAACCAGCATCTCTTCAAGGATGGTCCTATTAAAAGTAACTAGTTTTAACAGAAGCCAAATAACAGCTATTGTTTATAGTTAGTGCTGCTTCTACAGCTCTATTAGGAAGCATCTTAAAGGGGTTATCCAACCCTAATGCCTGGACCCCTCATATAGGTTATATTTACCCCACTCACTCCGCTGCTGCATCACGGGTAATGCTAGGGTGGCTCGTCCATGTCGTGGTCTGCTTTTGGCTGACCGATCGCCCCACTCCACCTTGTCGGATGTTTTGATCCGTGCAAGGGTGAGATTCAACATCAGACGTGCAGGCATCAGGAGCGATGTGGGTGCTGGGAAGCGGGGTAAATATAACCTATATGAGGGGCACGCCATTAGGGGGGACATTATAGGGTTTGGATGACTGCTTTAAGTGCAAAGACAGAAAAAAAACACATGTAGCTGAACAATTGTTTAATATATTTCCTGGCGAATAGAGAGGACTGTTCTCATTCACAGTACAGACCAGGATAGGACACTTTCTCTAATTAGTTTAATGGGTACAAGGATCTGCAAAAAATATGGATGCATGCATGGGCCCCATAGAAATTAATAGGTAAGTGTGTTATCTAAAGAAAATCCAGTCATGTGCATGAGGCCATATACTCTGTAATAGTAAATGGGCATCAATGGATTAAATTAATGTGGGCAAGACCCAAAATATAACTATACCAGTCTACAACATAACAACTCATATATCTGCCATTTGCAGGTGTTGTCCACCTTTGGGGGCCTTTTGGCCAGGACCCCTCTCCATGTCACCGGATCTGTGGAAGGAAGAATATTTAACAGCTTCCCGCTGCTGGGCTTTGGCTCCTTCTGTCCCCACCCACTGCTAACATGCTCTAGTCCACACTAGTAAACATCCTGTTTGATAGAGTTCATGTGGCCACTGCAGCGGTGACATATCCCCCCGCCCCCCCATAAGTTACGTCTCTAGGTCACATGACACATGGGGGACATGTCAAAGCTGCGGCCTGTCATTGGCTGCAGTAGCCACAAGAATTATGTCAAGCAGCAAGTTTACCAGTGGAAACCAGTAGTGGGGAACAGGGTAGGCTTTCCTCCGCAGTTCCAGCAAAGCGGGGAGTAGGAGTCTGGCCAAAAGACCCCTGAAGGCCTGAAGGTAGACAATCCCTTTAATAATTTGCAGGTATTTAGAATCATAAATGGTACCAATCTACATACCGTATATAAAGAATATATACAGCACCCACTGCAAGGATCAAAGTGAACAGAACAATAGAGGCCACCTTCTTATATTGGGGAAAACAGTTCTGTGGAGGTTCCCAATGGTGTCTCATCAGCCAAAAGCAGAATGATATATTACTCATTTCATTCAATTAATTTGATTAAAACAGAAATAATATCCGTCTCTTGTAAGTTTTGTTCTGTGAGTCTTTTAATCTAACAACAGTCAGAGGAAAGTAAAATAAAACCTATTTTACCCCAGTATAATTCTCAACATAATCCACAATATTCTTCAACTGACCCATCTTCAAACTTTAAACAAATGTAACGTGACGGAAAAGAAGAAGTTAAACAATAAATAATAAATTCTATTCCAGTTCATCTTCCTCCTCTCCCCCCTCCTCCTCCAGGCTCCTAACGAAACGGAACTGCTGCCAGATGAAATATATTACTATTAAATACTTAATTCTTCTAGTGTGCAGAAAGCAGGCAGTATGAATATGATTATTAAAGAAAATTACTTTGGCTGATCAGATATTCCTGCATACTAATTCCTGACCCCTCTTTTCCTTGTCTTCGTGTATCTCATCCCTTGGAGACCAGGCCAGATAGAATTCCATCACAAATAGCTGATTACTGGAGCTCACCCTGGGAATCACATCTCTCCTCTGGTGTCCTTGCCTGGGGTGTAGGTGGCATAAAAGAAAATATCATGCCAGGACAGTTGCCCTATTTAAACACCATTTACATTCCATTGTATAGAGAAAGCAACCTGGCATTGCCGGACTTTAACGATCACATCAAAGGGCTAAACCCTTTCAAAACGCTAATCGACATGAATCCAAAAATGTTTTGTCTATGAGATTCTGTCTTAAGTCAAATGAAAGAGGCAGTTTCCTCTAAATCCACTAACAGAATATTGTATATTCTGTAATCGGAATCAGTCTGAGATAAGCCAGGTGCCACAACATATACCATCATAGATAATGTAGTGTAGTTTACATGTGTAAAATATTGGTAGCTTAGAGGGAGAGTGGATATGTGTCTATTTCTCCATGCTGTCAATTCTACAAATACTAGTGCCATACAATATTCATGTCACCTATGTATGGTCCATAAAATAATGCATTCCAAAGTACTAATAATACTGCTTACTAAATCTCCTACCTAAATGTTGCCATATGATACTCAGAAACTGACACCAGGGAAGTGCACAATACTTTTATTCAGTGCCCAAGTATCAATGCCTTACAGCACCTGTGTAATAATTCCTCAATATTTTTGCAATCCAATGATCAAATAATAGCACCATATAGAAGCCTAATAATACTGCCATATAGAGTCCAAAGAATAGCACCATCTGGGGCCCACCAAAGAATTCCGCCATATGGCACCCTTAAAACATTAAGTGCTGACATGCACACAGAAATATGCACACGTGCTACATATATGCATAAACACATATTCATCTTTACTAGTGTTGAGCGCGAATATTCGAAAAGCAAATTTTTATGAGAATATTGGCACTTAGAGAATTCGCAAATATTTAGAATATAGTGCTATATATTCGTAATGCAGAATATTAGTTAATTTTTTTTTAACACAGTACACATCAGGTGATCATCCCTCCCTTCTTCTAGCTTGTGGGCCAATGAGAAGGCTTTGTCACAGCTTAGCAACATCCCTAGCAACCAATAGAAAAGTTGCCTACCCCTTACTATATAAGAACCTCTCCAGCAGCTATTTTCTAAAGTTTATTGCAGTTATGAATGAGACAGCAGTGTCATTGCTGTACTCTGTGCTTTGTTGTATTACATTAGACAGTTAACTTATATATATATATATATATAATTCAGATAATTAGGGGGAGATAGTCAGTGTAGGTTATATTGATCTATAGTGTAGCTGATAGGTTCCAGTGCAGGGTGTTAGGCAGTGTGATAGGTTCTGCTGTCCATACATACAGTACATGTTACAGACATAGTGCTGTGATGTCACAAGTTGCAAATATTGCAAAAAAATATGCGCATCATTAATTGCCGAAAATTCGCAAGCACAAATATATTATTATTTATTATTAAAGCGCCATTCATTCCATAGCGCTGTACATATGATAAGGGGTGCACATACATAATACAGACAATTTCACTAATCATAAACAAGACGAGTTACAAACTGGTACAGAAGGAGAGAGGGCCCTGCCCGTTAGGGCTTACAATCTACATGGTATGGGAGAAGGACACATTGGGTGCGGGTGAAGTTGGTCATGGCGGTATGGAGGCAGCAAGGTCACTGGTTGTAGGCTTGTCTGAAGAGGTGGGTTTTCAGGTTTCTTTTGAAGGATTCCACTGTAGGTGAGAGTCTGATATGTTGGGGTAGCGAGTTCCAGAGTATGGGGGATGCACGGGAGAAATCTTGCAGGCGATTGTGGGAAGAGGCGATAAGAGGAGAGGAGAGAAGGAGGTCTTGTGAGGATCGGAGAGTGCGCGTGGGGGTGTATCGGGAAAGTAGCTCAGAGATGTAGGGAGGGGACAGGTTATGGATGGCCTTGTATGTATTTGTTAGTACTTTGAAGTGAATTCTTTGGGCAATGGGGAGCCAGTGAAGGAATTGGCAGAGGGGAGAGGCAGAGGAGTAATAGGGTGAGAGGTGGATTAGTCAGGCAGCAGAGTTGAGGATAGATTGGAGGGGTGCGAGAGTGCTAGATGGAAGGCCACAGAGGAGAGTGTTGCAGTAGTCTAGGCGGGAGATGATGAGGGCATGTACAAGCATTTTCGCAGATTCAAAGTTAAGGAAAGCACGGATGCGGGAGATGTTTTTGAGTTGGAGGCGGCAGGTGGTGGAAAGTGCTTGGATGTGCGGTCTGAAGGAGAGGGCAGAATCCAAGGTCACTCCAAGGCAGCGGACTTGGTTGACTGGGGAGAGTGTGCAGCCATTGATCGTGATAGATAGGTCTGTTTGGGGGGGTTGAGCAAGATGGGGGAAAGAGGATGAATTCTGTTTTATCCATGTTAAGTTTTAGAAAGCGAGAGGAGAAGAAGGATGATATAGAAGATAGACATTGTGGGATTCTGGATAGTAAGGTGGTGATGTCTGGACCAGAGAGGTAGATTTGTGTGTCATCAGCGTAGGAGTGATACTGAAAGCCATGGGACTCTATTGGAGCACTTTATCTGCATATAAAGCTATTCTAATGTTCTGCCGTGCCAACCATTTTCTCCAGTCTCAGGAAACTTATACCAACTTGAAAAATGTAGCATAAGTGACCCACGTCTGTATTTCGCGCTCATTACGCGAATATTACATTGCCGATTTTCGCAATCAAGAATATAATCTCGAATTTGCGAATATATGACGAATATTCTAAAAAATATTAGCAAATTTGAATATTGCCCCTGCTGCTCATCACTAATCTTTACTATATACATGCAAACACATGCTCATAACATAAATGAAGGCATGCATATGGATGTCCTTTCCATACATGCATACATATTCTCAAAAATATTCACAGTAAGTCAACATAATTCCATATGAAGAGACACATATACAGTCAAATATGTTGGGGATCCAGCCAAAATGGCGGCATCCAAACAGACAAAAAACATTGCATGTAACCTTTTTTGTCTAGCCGAAAACCAGCACTTACGTGTATGCTTTAAAGCAGCCGGATCCCCATAGGATCCCATTATAGTCAAAGGTATCTGGCGGTGAAAAGCCTGCTGGATCAGCTAAACGGAGGTGTGAACCTGCCAAAAGAATGTATTCTAAGCTTGTACATACATAATTACATAATTGTTATTGCGCTTTCACACATACAGTATCAGGAATTTGTTCTTAATGCAATAATCTCCTACCATTTAATCAAATACAGCAGCACGCTATATACAGTACTTAAATAAATGTGGACAATATATAGTTTGGTGTCATAAAGATTTCACAATCTTAGAAAAAATTGATGCAACTCAAATACTAAGGATTAAGTGAAGCCATCCAGTTGCAGCATTTAGGTACTATTCACTGTGTATTACAGTGTTTAATGTGTTTTGAATATAATCTCTGTATTAATTTCCATTCTAAATATGATAATAAAAAACAATAAATTATTGCTTCCCAAAACTCCTTTTATTTACTACATGTTTGGTTGTTATCCAGTATGCTGAATTGTATTGTGCCTTTTCCTGGTCAGGTGCAGAATATGACCATCACAGAAGCTACATAGCCATTATAACTTAGAAATGAGGTGTTCTGAAAATTGTTAAAAATAATCATTTTCTGGAGCAGTATGTAGACCTTCAATTTACCTGCCCTGAGAGTAGCTAAAGTGTCACTAAGCTTAAGAGACAAAATAATTATAGCTTGAACATGCTAATTTAGGGCTCAAGGTTGGCACAAGTAACTCTCTGCACACATTGGGGGTCCAAACTACATGTCAGAGGGCTCAATTGCCTTTTCATGCAGTATGCTACGATGCATCACCCTGTCACAACTCATTGCCCAACAGGCTAAACCCAATCTAAGAAACATCAAATTGGAAAATGCTTTGAAAACTAAATTTCCATTTTCTGCTTAGCTCTAATAGACCTAATATAATGAATGACTCCATCAAACCCTGTCTTGATCACATATTGCCCATCTAAAATAGTACATTACAAGAAACACCATTAACAGAGGAATCTAAGCTATTCAGCCCAACAAACAGAAACCTTTCACCAGACCCATCTGTAGCGTAGTGGCTTGTTCTTTGCCCCTACTGTCCTACTGAGGCACTGGAGTAGAGATGAGCGAATGAGTTCGTTATGAACTTCACTAAATTTAATCAGCCAGCTTTTCAGGTTCCTTTTGGATGAATCCAGTAAAATGGCTTGCAAAGCCATTTTATTGCACATGACGAAAAAGCACAAAGGAGAAAGATGCTCACATGCCACTGAGAGGAAGTGTGTGGGGGGAGCTTGCCCTGATTGGATCACATGCTGATAGACAGTCTAAATGAGCCAATCAGTGCTGCAGCAGGCAGAGAGGTGCCCTTGCAAAATGAGAAAAACATAATTCTGTGTTGGGCGGTGAATAAGGGATGATTGGTATAGGAGTGTCCGACGGAAAACGATCTTAGGGACAGTGTACAGTCACAATCAAACTTCTATTCTAGTGCCAGGAACAGTAATGGGAAAAGCTAGAAAGAAGAATGATTGTGTAGAATAGGGAAAGACAGGGAAATCTTTCAGCCAGAGAGTGAGAAGTGAGGAGCTGAGGCTAGGTGTGCCTGGCAGGCAGTGCCTTCTAGCTGCAGTTACTGCCTTATAACACAGCAGCACCTGCTATAGAACCTCATAAGCAGCTATCTACAACAACATTTCTTTGCCTTTTAGCTGCAGTTTCTGCCTTATAACATAGCTGCAAGAACATTTCATTTTTTTTCTCGTCTTCTCATTTGAACAGAAATAGAGCTTTTTGTGGGGAGAATGTACAAGATACATGTTTTACCATTCAGAGTACAGATAGCTTTTAAAAATCTCAGTAAAGACATCTGAAATACTAGACCAAAATATGTGTTAGGGCAGACAGTTCAAATATATTTTTTTTTTGGTTTGGGAAAATAGTAATATACAGTACATGTGCAACATGTGTCTTGCAGTACAGATGGTTCCATTTTAAATCTCTGAGTGAAAACACGAAATACTAGTCCGAAATCTGTGTCGGGGTATCTCCAGACAATTTTTTTTAGGGTTTTTTTGCAAAAAATTTTTGCAAACAATATTGCGAAGCAATATTAATATGCAGTGTGTGTCTTACATTACAGAGGGTAGCATTTGAAATTTCTGAGTGAAAACGTGAAATACTAGTCCAAAAACAATATCAGGGCATCTCCAGACTGTTCATCATCTATTTTTTATTTATTTTTGCGAAATATAGCAATACTAGCATGCAAAATGTGTCTTACAATACAGGGAATAGCATTTGAAATCTCTGAGTTAAAATGTGAAATACTAGACTGAAATATGTCAGGGCATCTCCAGGCAGTTCATTTATTTTGCTAAATATAGTAATACTAGTGTGCAACATGTGTCTGTCTTACAATATAGAGGGTAGTGTTTGAAATCTCCGAGCGAAAATGTGAAATACTAGTCCAAATCAATTTCAGGGCATCTCCAAACTGTTCAAGGTTTATTTTTATTTTTTTGCAAAATATATCCTGTATAACATGTGTCTTACAGTACAGAGGGTAGCAATTGAAATTGTGTGAAAATGTGAAATACTGGTCCAAAATCCGAGTCAGGGTATCTCCAGACAATTTTTTTTTTTTGCGAAATACAGCAATACAAATACGAAATATAGCAACATATGTTTCAAAATTTCACAATATAGAGAATAGCATTTTAAATCTCTGAATGAAAACATGTGGAATACTAGTCCAAAATCTGTGTCAGGGCATCTCCTGAAAGTTTAAGTGTTGGTGGTTGGAGAGTTGGGGAATAATCTCATATTAGGTTGAAAACGTTTACACTTGAGAAAACTTTTTTCTGAATTTGCATATTTAAACATACATACAATACCGCATTGCATTTGGCACTAGCAGTGTCTTCAGTGTGGAAAGGCAAGGATGTTTTATTGCGCCTCTTTAACCACCTCAGCCCCCAGTGCTTAAACACCCTGAAAGACCAGGCCACTTTTTACACTTCTGACCTACACTACTTTCACCGTTTATTGCTCGGTCATGCAACTTACCACCCAAATGAATTTTACCTCCTTTTCTTCTCACTAATAGAGCTTTCATTTGGTGGTATTTCATTGCTGCTGACATTTTTACTTTTTTTGTTATTAATCGAAATTTAATGATTTATTTGCAAAAAAATGACATTTTTCACTTTCAGTTGTAAAATTTTGCAAAAAAAACGACATCCATATATAAATTTTGCTCTAAATTTATTGTTCTACATGTCTTTGATAAAAAAAAAATGTTTGGGTAAAAAAAAAATGGTTTGGGTAAAAGTTATAGCGTTTCCAAACTATGGTACAAAAATGTGAATTTCCGCTTTTTGAAGCAGCTCTGACTTTCTGAGCACCTGTCATGTTTCCTGAGGTTCTACAATGCCCAGACAGTACAAACACCCCACAAATGACCCCATTTCCCCATTTCAGAAAGTACACACCCTAAGGTATTCGCTGATGGGCATAGTGAGTTCATAGAACTTTTTATTTTTTGTCACAAGTTAGCGGAAAATGATGATTTTTATTTTTTTTCTTACAAAGTCTCATATTCCACTAACTTGTGACAAAAAAAAAAAAGTTCTATGAACTCACTATGCCCATCACGAAATACCTTGGGGTCTCTTCTTTCCAAAATGGGGTCACTTGTGGGGTAGTTATACTGCCCTGGCATTCTAGGGGCCCAAATGTGTGGTAAGGAGTTTGAAATCAAATTCTGTAAAAAATGACCTGTGAAATCCGAAAGGTGCTCTTTGGAATATGGGCCCCTTTGCCCACCTAGGCTGCAAAAAAGTGTCACACATCTGGTATCTTCGTACTCAGGAGAAGGTGGGGAATGTGTTTTGGGGTGTCATTTTACATATACCCATGCTGGGTGAGAGAAATATCTTGGCAAAAGACAACTTTTCCCATTTTTTTATACAAAGTTGGCATTTGACCAAGATATTTATCTCACCCAGCATGGGTATATGTAAAAAGACACCCCAAAACACATTCCTCAATTTCTCCTGAATACAGAGATACCAGATGTGTGACACTTTTTTGCAGCCTAGGTGGGCAAAGGGGCCCATATTCCAAAGAGCACCTTTCGGATTTCACAGGTCATTTTTTACAGAATTTGATTTCAAACTCCTTACCACACATTTGGGCCCCTAGAATGCCAGGGCAGTATAACTACCCCACAAGTGACCCCATTTTGGAAAGAAGAGACCCCAAGGTATTCGCTAATGGGCATAGTGAGTTCATGGAAGTTTTTATTTTTTGTCACAAGTTAGTGGAATATGAGACTTTGTATGAAAAAAAAAAAATCATCATTTTCCACTAACTTGTGACAAAAAATAAAAAATTCTAGGAACTCGCCATGCCCCTCACGGAATACCTTGGGGTGTCTTCTTTCCAAAATGGGGTCACTTGTGGGGTAGTTATACTGCCCTGGCATTCTAGGGGCCCAAATGTGTGGTAAGGAGTTTGAAATCAAATTCTGTAAAAAATGACCTGTGAAATCCGAAAAGGTGCTCTTTGGAATATGGGCCCCTTTGCCCACCTAGGCTGCAAAAAAGTGTCACACATCTGGTATCTCTGTATTCAGGAGAAGTTGAGGAATGTGTTTTGGGGTGTCTTTTTACATATACCCATGCTGGGTGAGATAAATATCTTGGTCAAATGCCAACTTTGTATAAAAAAATGGGAAACAAAAGAAAAAAGAAAAAACCAGGCCGCAACGCAATAACTTTATTAACTTTAGAACAGAACATATTAACTTTTTTTTAAACTTTTTAAACTTTTTTACTTACCGGTAATTTTTTTTTTGTTTAGTTTTTTTTTACCTTTATAGAACAAACCTCTCCTTCCCCATGGGACAATGTGCAAAGCGCAAATCGCCCAAAGATGTGGCGAAGTACGTTATGCACTTTATCCCAGGTGAAAGGAGAGGTTTGCAGCAGCTGTGAGTAAAAGGGCCCTAATAGCCCTGTGTGCCTGTCCTGTGAGATGCAATCCCTATGCTAGGTGTACCTGTGTGTGGTACTTCCGGAAACACTCACCTAAGCATAGGGCAGGGTGGTCAGGGCAGTCAGGACAGAAATAGCGGGTGTCACGCCTTATTCCACTCCTGCTACAGACACGACATTTTTTTCGGGGTGGCGGTTGGGTTGAGGTACCAGCAACGACACTGGGGAAATGTCGCTCGTGTAGACGGCTAACTACACTGGTGGATGGGGCCACGGAACCTCCTGGGTAAAGGAGGTTCGCGATGATCTCTTCCTGGAATTTGAGGAAGGATCCTGTTCTCCCAGCCTTACTGTAGAGAACAAAACTATTATACAGCGCCAATTGAATTAAATATACAGACACCTTCTTATACCAGCGTCTGGTTCTGCGGGAAACTAAATAGGGAGCCAACATCTGGTCATTAAAGTCCACCCCTCCCATGAGCGCATTATAGTCGTGGACTGAGAGGGGCTTTTCAATGACACGGGTTGCCCTTTCAATTTGGATTGTCGTGTCTGCGTGAATGGAGGAGAGCATGTAAACGTCACGCTTGTCTCTCCATTTCACCGCGAGCAGTTCTTCGTTACACAAGGCAGCCCTCTCCCCCCTTGCAAGACGGGTGGTTACAAGCCGTTGGGGGAAGCCCACGCGACTAGTTCGCACGGTGCCACAGGCGCAAATCCGTTCTAGAAACAAATGCCTAAAGAGGGCCACACTTGTGTAAAAATTGTCCACATAAAGATGGTACCCCTTGCCGAATAAGGGTGACACCAAGTCCCAGACTGTCTTCCCACTGCTCCCCAGGTAGTCAGGGCAACCGACCGGTCTGATCTTTTCCCTCATAGATCCGAAATTTGTGGGTATAGCCTGTGGCCCTTTCACAGAGCTTATACAATTTGACCCCATACCGGGCACGCTTGCTTGGGATGTATTGTTTGAAGCCAAGGCGCCCGGTAAAATGTATTAGGGACTCGTCTACGCAGATGTTTTGCTCAGGGGTATACAAATCTGCAAATTTCTGGTTGAAATGGTCTATGAGGGGCCGAATTTTGTGGAGCCGGTCAAAAGCTGGGTGGCCTCTGGGACGGGAGGTGGTGTTGTCGCTAAAATGCAAAAAACGCAGGATGGTCTCAAATCGTGTCCTGGACATAGCAGCAGAGAACATGGGCATGTGATGAATTGTGTTCGTGGACCAATATGACCGCAATTCATGCTTTTTTGTCAGGCCCATGTTGAGGAGAAGGCCCAGAAAAATTTTAAGTTCGGAAACTTGGACTGGTTTCCACCGGAAAGGCTGGGCATAATAGCTTTCCGGGTTTGCGGTTATAAATTGTGTGGCATACCGGTTTGTCTCTGCCACGACTAAGTCCAAGAGCTCCGCAGTCAAGAACAGCTCAAAAAATCCCAGGGCCGAACCGATTTGAGCCGTCTCAACCCGAACTCCAGACTGGGCGGTGAAAGGGGGAACTACAGGTGCGGCTGAAGTTGGTGACTGCCAATCAGGGTTTGCCAGCACCTCAGGGACTCTAGGGGGTCTACGGGCCTGTCTGCGCGGTGGCTGCGACGGGGTAACTACTGCACGTGCCACCGTACCAGCTTCAACTGCCCTTCTGGTGCTCGCTACTTCACCAGGTTGTACGGCAGTGCTGGTACTAGGTCCAGGAAGGGCTGCGCTGCTGGTGTATGCCTCACCACGTGATCCGGCAGCGACAGCCCCACTCTGCTGCTCTTGAAGCGGATCCTGCGTAACCTGTGGTCTAGCGACACGGGGCCAGGTACGCCTGGTGCTGCCAGGGACCTCCACCTCCTCGTCCGAACTTTGGGTCAGAGAGCCACTGCTTTCCACAGGTTCATATTCTGACCCGCTAGATTCGTCAGATGAGGGTTCCCACTCCTCATCCGACTGGGTCAGAATCCTGTAGGCCTCTTCAGAAGAATACTCCCTGTTTGACATTTTGGACTACTAAATTTAGGGGTATTCCCTGAGACTACCCAAGAAAAAAAGCAAACCTGTTTTACAAAGGGGAGGCTAGCGAAGTACCGGAGGCCGCTGCGGTTGATAAAAAATATCAAAACTGATTTTTTTATCGCCGCAGTGCGTGTAAAGTGAATGTGCAGTGATCAAAAAATAATAATTTTTTGTCACTGCGGTGGGGCGGGCGTGGGTGAACGCACGTGTGGGCGACCGATCAGGCCTGATCGGGCAAACACTGCGTTTTGGGTGGAGGGCGAACTAAAGTGACACTAATACTATTATGGATCTGACCGTGATCAGTTTTGATCACTTACAGATACTATAAAAGTACAAATGCTGATTAGCGATACGCTAATCAGCGAATAAAAGTGACTGCGGTGCGGTGGGGTGGGCGCTAACTGACGCTAACTACCTAACCAAGGGGCCTAAACTATCCCTAAAACCTAACAGTCAATACCAGTGAAAAAAAAAAAGTGACAGTTTACACTGATCACTTTTTCTCCTTTCACTAGTGATTGACAGGGGCGATCAAAGGGGTGATCAAAGGGTTAATTGGGGTGCAGGGGGGTGATCTGGGGCTAAGGTGTAGTGTTTGGTGTACTCACTGTGAAGTCTGCTCCTGTGCTGGATCCAACCGACGAAAAGGACTAGCACAGGAGCAGACAAGCCATATAACAGATCATATTTACTAATATGATCTGTTATATGGCTTGTGATTCGATTTTTTAAAAATCAGCAACCTGCCAGCGACGATCATTGGCTGGCAGGTTGCTGATGCAATTCTCCTCGAACTTTTGCCGGCCCGCGATGCGCGTCTCGCGAGAGGATGCGTCGGCGCGTCCACTCGGAATAAAACAACCACCTCCAGGACGCGTCTGTGCGTACAGCAGTCCGGAGGTGGTTAAATTCCAGAAAACATACTTGCAAACCATTCCATACTTTGTCTGACTGTGTACACTATGCCCAAAATTTCAGGAATACGGAAGGGTACCAAACAGGGTCAGGCCTTGTCCTCCCAGAGCTAGAATGTGGGTAGTAGCAGTACCAGCAATCCGGTCAGATGTAGTAGTAGTAGTAGGCCACAGATCTCCCTGGTTCCAAAAAGGCGCAACATTATCATTGTGTAAAAAGAGGATGCCTGGCCAAGTTGCTGGTGGTGCATTCGCTGGAGGACACCTGGAGCAGCTGTTATGTGCAGGACAGTACACGTCTTTCACGGCCCACTGAGTCAATGTTTTTTCAGCAGCAGCGAGGCAGCACCCCAGCAACAAGGACAGGTCCTTTTGACTCATCCACGATTGTGTCAGTCTGGTGCCTACATCAGGCAGTTATCCACCTTCTCCACCTCTTCCTCCATGGACATGCTCCCGTCCCCAACAGCAGCAGTGCACAGCGTTGCTCCCACTTCCCCCTTCTTATGACATGTGTCAAGTCCAATGTTGCGGTGTTGTTGCTGATTGGCCTGGGCGAGAGTAGACACACAGGTGAGCAGTTGCTAGGGTAAATCAAGAACTTTGTCGACTCCAACTGGGCAGGGTGATCAGTGACAATGGCTGCTACACTGTGGCCTTGCTGAATCTAGGAAGAAATAACATAGTCTCCCTGCATGGTGCACATCATTAACCTAGTCGGCAACACTTTTTAAAAAAGTACACTGGCTTTCGCAAGGTGCAGGCAATGTTCATGAGACTGTTCTCACATTTCAGCCGTTTTTATGTGGCAAGGAAAACTCTCCTGAAATTGCAGCAACAGAACAGTATGCTGCGATGTTCCAACTCATTGGAATTCAACATTGCCCATACTATTATGTATGTATGAGCAGCTAAAAGCCGTTAACAATTTTTTTGCCTCAGAGGGGAGTATGTGTTATTTCAAGGTCAGGCAGGCAGTGTCAGCTCATCCGAGATGCTTGTTGGGTGCTGAAGCCCTTCGAAGAGGCCACAAAATTTGTCAGTGGGGATAACTGCAGCATGATCGATCTCATCCCCCTCATATTTATCTTAGAACAGATACTGATGCTCACTCAGCAGGGAATGAAGACAGAAGAGGAACAGCTAACTCATCTTTCTATTTGCCCTGTAGTGGGTGTGGACCCACAAGGAGAAACTCCCATGGAGGAGGAAAATGAGGTTGAGCAGCTGCCACTGGAAGAGGAGGAGTCGAAGGTGGAAGAGCAGGGGGATGATGATGATGATGACGATGGCACAGGCCAAGACACCCAATCTTTTCAGTGGGGGCAGAGTCGGAAAGAACTGGCTTCTTGGCCATGCTGGCCAGAATGGTGACCTGTGTGCTCGCTTGCTAACATAATGACAGGCATATCCATGACATAAAGCGGTCTGATCATTACTGAATAGCCTTGCTTTTAGACCCTCACTATTAATGCAAAATGGGGGGATGTTTTCCTCCCTAAGAAAGTGAGGCCAAATTACTTTGTTACCAGAAAACACTGTGGACGCAGTTTGCAAGGGAGGCCCCTCTCTGCCCCTCACAGAGTCACCCACCTCTTGCCGCAGCCAACAGCAGAAGCCGCAGCAGAAGCAGCAGCGGCAGCAGTCAGTTCAGTCTCCTCAACATGATGGAGCAGTTATTTAATGTGCCGCACCAGGCTGAGGCAAATCAGTAAGTGGAGACATCCCTCCTCAATGCCCAGGTTCAGGCTTACCTACACTCTGACCTGTCTCTGGCACATACCCTGTACCCTGTTCCCTGACCCCATGGACTTCTGGGCAGGCAAACTAGAACAGTTGCCCGAACTGGCAGAGCATGCTCTCTTCCTTCTTTCTTGCCCAACCTCCAGTGTCATCTCAGACAGGGTATTTAGCACTGCAGGGGGTATGGTGACACCCACACTGACCAAATTGTCCTCCGTCAGTGCCCAAAACATCACTTCTGTCAAAATGAACCAAGCCTGAGGCCGATGAATAGATTTGGCCTTGCTGACAGTGCCCCATCTTGCCACTGTTGCTCTCTGCATACCTGCCTTCTGACCTACCATCATTTTCTGTACAGCTTCTGCCTCCATCATGCCGATGCCTGCCTGCCAACATGTACAATACGGCTGCTGCTGCCGGCTCCACCTAAGTTGCTACTCCTCGCTGATCATCTCCTACTGCTACTACTATTAACGCTATGCATCTGCCACTACTACCATTACTACTACTACCACTCATAGACAGCTGATCTACTGCCTTGTATGTTCCATGCTATGTTGCTTCTGCCACTACTATTGTGGCCACACTTCTCTAATACCCTTCCCCTTTCCGTATACACACTGTAATGTTGCTGCTCCCAATTAAACGAGAGGAGAAAAAGTGGCTTGTTGTGAACAAGCATATAAACATTCTGACAATTAACACTTGTGCATGTCATATTTGCAGGCATTAATACCACATCAAGGCATAATTTTTGGAAGCTTTTGATCCCCCAACAATGCAGAATTTTAGTTTTTTTAATCCCATAACACCTTGTGTGTTTAAACATCATCTGCCATTTTATAAGGGATAATTTTTGGAAGCTTTGGAGTATTAAAAAGCATAATACATGCCACCCCGTGGTGTGTTTTTAAACACGCTGTTTAACGCCGTCAAACATACGTTTACCTATAGCTATGTACAGTATGTCAGTGTCACTCAGACATGATTTACTATTGCCCTTGCATTAAAGAACTTAGGGAGGGGGTGGAGTGAGAGAAAAAGTAAAAAATTATAAAAAAAATTATAAAAAGAGATAACATGTTTTCCTAAAAATTCCTAGGAGACTAGAGAGTGTTATATAGCAGTTTCCAAGGCGATTGGAGCCACTTTGGTTTGGCCCAAATTGATTCAGACCAGCACCGAACTGCTTGAAAAATTCAACAAACCTGAACAGAATCTAGACAGGTTTGCTCATCTCTACTTCGGACATTATAGCCCTGTGACTGATCAAGAGGTTGAACTTTTTGGATTTGTGGCTGTTTTCAACCTATGTAACTATATAATTAGAATGATATCCCTGCATACCATATTATATCAGATTCTTATTACCACTGTACAGTCTTTCTGATGTTTTGAGAGACTAAAATCCATGCAAGTGACCAAATGTTTCCTAGATGTGTGTGATTAAGGGGCGAAAATGTTTACTTTCTTTTGTTGACTTTCTCAAATAAAGCACTGCCATCCAGCAAACATGGTTCAGTTCGGCAGCTGTTTATAACAAAGACGCTGCACTATAGCAACAGGTGGAGATGTGTAGCTATTTCCAGAGAGCTGTAGTGAGCTAACAGCAGGCTGCAAAGAACTCCACAATTCCCGAGCCACAATAACTCTTTTTAACACATATCTGTACATGTTTTCAAATTGACATATTGCAGGTGATATGGTTTTGAAAGGTTGTGAACGTCTACCAAATATATATCCAGTGCGCTCAAGCTGACAGCAAATGTCATATGTTCTTCAGTCATGATATGTGCAAAAAAAATATCTTTCTTTGATTATTTCAATGATGAGACATTATATTGAAGCAGTTTTTAATATTATTGAAGAAACTTTTGTGATTTTTGAAAGGAACTTAAAGGGGTTTTCTGAGACAATTTTACTGATGACCTATCCTGTGGATAGGTCATCAGTATCTAATCGGTGGCATCCAACTCCTGGATACCCTGCTGATCAGGTGTTTGATAAGGAACTAGTGTTCGCAGTAGCATCACAGCCATCTCACAACTTTCACTAGTCCATGTGACATCATGTTCATTGGTCACATGGCCTATGTGCAGCTCAGCCCAAAAAAGTGTTGTGCTTGGTGAGCAGGAAGAAGCTGTGTGGCTACTGCGAGTGCTGATGCCTTCTCAAACAGCTGATCAGTGGTGGACCCCCATAGATCAGATACTAATTACCTACTAAGTGATAGATCATCAGTAAATATATCCCAGGAAACCCTTTTAATATTTGAACAGAAGACATCTTGTCAAAGAAGGTTCAACACTGGATTCCATTTTAGGTACTCAGGATGTCTTCAAACATGCCGTTTTTGATGCAGATTTTGGTGCAGTTTTCAATGCAATGCACCCATAGACTTAAAATTCAAAGGAATAGCATCAGTACCAACAACACAGCATTAGTACCAACAACAGCTGCTACTAAGGCTAGTTTCACATCTGCACTTTTAAATATGGTAGGCTCTTCTGGCAGAGAAACAACCTGCTGAATTCCACTGTATCTGGTATAGCCAGATACATCTGTTTACTGCCAGAACCTATTGACATTGTTAAAATCCAGTAGGCTGTTCCTCTGCCACAACAGCCTGCCAGATTTAAAAACTCAGATGTGAGACTAGCCTAAGGCTAGTTTTCCATCTGTGGCAGTTCTCTGGATCCGGCATTGCTGGATACTGCCACCAGCCTGCCAGACTCCATTGACTATAATGGAGTTCGGAAGAGATCTGGCCGCCACCCAACAAATTTGCTGTGAATTGGTCAGACAAAAAATGCAGAACCTTGGTTTTCTTTGTCCGTTCTACTGACAGCAATTTCTGCAGTTGCGAAAGTAGCCTAAGTGTAAGATAAATTTATAGCACTCCACGAAGAAGTCTTATGCAATACAAGACATTTTATTCCTCACAATATATCCAGGTAAGTATGCAAAGAATAATTTACTGTCGCATTAATTAATGCTGGATGTTTCAGTCCACATTGGACCTTTCTCAGCAGTACATCTGTGGCTAGGAGAACCTGGAGACTTCTGGATTAAGTGTATGGCTTTTCCTGGATTCCTGAAAACCACAGCCTCCTTAAACAGCTGATCAGCCTATAGCCAAACTCCAATAGGTATTTATGACCTATTCTTAGGATAGGCAATCAATATTATTATCTTAGAAACCCCTTTTAGAGAATGAGTAAAACAGTTATGTCTCCATGCTTGAAGTAGTTTTGCATGACTTTAATATTTAATATAAGCCAATGGTTAGAGGGATGCAGTGACAAGGCACAGCCACAACAAAGTATATGCCTGCATCTGCTGCCATGTGCACTATGCAATCAGCTTATCATCGGGAGTTCCAGAAGTCAGACCTCTCAAATTCTAAGGATAGGTCATCAATATAAAAGTCCTGGAAAACCCCTTTAAAAAGTGAACCAGTAATTCTATGTTTAATCTAGGCCATAGGAGGAGTCTCAGCCATTGCTATTGTTGTCTTCTTCCTGGGTTTTGAACATTTAGCTGGTACATATTCGCCTCCTGAAATGAAAATATTTAAAGTGTAGAAAGAAAATCCCTATTTGGAGGCGAGAGCAGACTGCACTAATAAGTGGCCAAGCAAATGAACAACTGCTGCATATACCTATCTTTAGGTGGAAGGAAAGTGACAATCCATTAAGATATCAGTAGTTAATGGGGTGTATTGATATCAGCAACACTGTTTGCTTCTATTTTTTTTGTGAAATAGAAAACCTTTACCTCTGTATTATTTATACAGTATATGCTAAATTCCTTCTTCATGGAACAAAAAATCTAGATTATGATGGTTTGTGAGTAGGGGTGAACAAACTTCAAGTTTTGAAGTTCGAGTTCTGGTTTGGGTATATGGTAAATTGCGTTATGAAAAAAAAAAAGGGATATAGACTTTTATTATAGGATAAATGTGGAAGAAAACAAATATCTGAAGAAAAAAACTTTGAAGTTTTTCCTAAGATTCAAACCTGGGACCTCTACATGAAAGACCAATCACTTAACCACTAAGCTATACTGTAACATTACTACACAGTGATACATGTTTTTGCTATGCTTATAAGCTAACACATATTACTGGTGTCTATATGATCATATATTGTGCCTGTAAATAAAGCAAAAATACGTAGATTTGCTTTCTGAGTGTGGTGAAGCTATAGTATACAGGGTATATGATATTCACATGCTTGGACACAGCTCTGCCCTCTAGCCTCTGTCAATCAAGGGAAGGGTGGAGTGTGCAGAGCACAGTGGGTGTTGCAAAGCAGTGCTCAAATGATTCAGCCCCGCCTCTTGGTGCTGAAACTTCAAATTTGCATATGAAAAATACACATATATCTCTGCAGCTGTTGCTCGTATAGACAAAAGGAACATGTTGTTTTAATTAGCATACCGAGCCCTACCAGCCATTATGTCTGGTTTAGTAGGGTTTATCCTGGTGACAGAGCCTCTTTAATCCCTTAAAGACCCACTCCATACATGTACCATGCTGGTGGACGTGACTTAAGGACCAGCGCCGCACATGTACGGAGGGCTGACCAGGCGGGTGCAGGAGCTGCGCCCACCCGATCAGCGGCACGGACCCAGCAGTCACTGACAGCCAGGCCCCTGATGCATATGCTGGCATCGGTGAAAACGCATATGCTGGTATGGGTGAAAACACAGATGCCGGAGTATTAACCCCTTGCATTCAGAGGGTTTGAGGAGGGTATGGGTGCCCTCCACATCTCCATTGGGTCCCCATGCTGCAGTGGCGGGGACCCAATGGCAGAGAAGGCAGCCAGATGCTGGGTTTCACAGGCAGGCTGTTAGCATAAAAGCTGACACCCAATGCATTACAATACAGGTTGTATTGTAATACATTGCAGAGGGGTCAGACCCCAGAAGTAAAAGAAAAAGTTAAAGAAAGTGTTTTTGATAATAAAAAAATTAAATTTTAAGTTAAAAATAAAACCCTTTCCCAAAATAAAACACATACAATTGTAAAAAAACAGACATATTGGGTGTTGCCGCGTCCATTATGACCGGCTCTATAAAAATATCACATGATCCACCCCCTCACCTGAACGCCGTAGAAAAATAAAATAAAAACTGTGCTAAAACAACAATTTTTTTGTCACCTTACATCATAAAAAGTGCAACACCAAGCGATCAAAAAGGCGTATGCCCCCCAAAATAGTATCAATCAAACCGTCACCTCATCCTGCAAAAAATGAGCCCCTACAAAAAATAATCGGGCAAAAAATAAAAAAAACTATGGCTCTCAGAATAGGGAGACACTAAAACATCATTTTTTTGTTTCAAAAATGCTGTTATTGTGTAAAACTTAAATAAATAAAAAAAAGTATACACATTAGGTAATGTCGCATCCATAACAACCTGCTGTATAAAAATATCACATGATCTAACCCTTCAGGTGAACACCGTAAAAAACATTTTTTTTAAAACTGTGTAAAAAAGCCATTTTCTGTCACGTTACACCACAAAAAGTGTAGTACCAAGCTATCAAAAAATGATATGCACCCCAAAGTAGTACCAATCAAACCGTCATCTCATCCTGCAAAAAATTAGACCCTAACTAAGACAATTGCCCAAAAAATAAAAGAACTATAGCTCCCAGAATATTGAAATGCTGTTATTGTGTAAAACTTAAAGGGGTTGTCTGAGTTCAGAGCTGAACCCGGACATATCCCCATTTTCACCCAGGCAGCCCCCCTGACTTGAGCATCGAAGCAGTTCATGCTCAGATGCTCTCCTTTGCCCTGCGCTAAATCGCTCAGGGCAAAGGCATTTTCTGGAGTTCCAGTGACTCCCAGTGAGCCCGGTGACGTCACCGGCACTGATGGGCGGGCTTTAGCGCTGCCCTAGCCTATAAAATAACTGTAAAAAAATTTTTTGTCACCTTACAAAAAGTGTCAAAATGAGCCCCTACACTACAGTCGCCCAAAAAATAAAGAAGACTATGGCTTTCAGAATATGGAGACACAAAAAAAAAATATCAAAAATGCTTTATTATGTAAAACAACAAAAAAAATTCCTCTAGTCATATTTAGTATTGTTGCGTCCGTAACAACCTGCTCTATAAAAATAGCACATGATCTAACCTGTCAGATGAACAAAATAAAAACTGTGCCAAAACAGCTATTTTTTGTCACTTTGCCTCACAAAAAGTGTAATATAGAGCAACCAAAAATCATATGTACCCTAAAATCCCACCAGCAAAACTGCCAACTTATCCAGTAGTTTCCAAAATGGCATCACTTTTTTGGAGTTTCTACTCTAGGGGTGCTTCAGGGGGTCTTCAAATGTAACATGGCAACTTAAAATTATCCCAGTGAAATCTGCCCTCCAAAAACCATATGGGGTTCCTTTCCTTCTGCGACCTGCCGTGTGCCTGTACAGCAGTTTACGACCACATATGAGATGTTTCTGTAACTACAAAATCAGTGTAATAAATATTGAGTTTTGTTTGGCTGTTTACCCTTGCTTTGTTATTGGAAAAAAATGGATTAAAATGGAAAATCTGCCAAAAAAGTGAAATTGTGAAATTTCATCTACATTTTTCTTTAATTCTTGTAGAACACCTAAAGGGTTAGCAAAGTTTATAAAATCAGTTTTAAATACCTTGAGGGGTGTAGTTTCTAAAATGGGGCCATTTATGTGTGATTTCTATTATATAAGCCCCACAAACTGACTTCAGACCTGAACTGGTCCTTAAAAAGTGGGTTTTCTTAAAAATTTTAAGATTTGCTTCTAAACTTCAATTTAATTTACTTCTAAGCCTTCTAACGTCCAAAAAAAAGAAAGTGTTGTCATTTACAAAATGATCCAAACATGAAGTAGATATATGGGGAATGTAAAGTAATAACTATTTTAGGAGGTTTCACTATCTGTTTTAAGAGCAGAGAAATGGAAATTTAGAAAATTGCGAATTTTAATTTTTTTTGGTAAATTTGGTATTTTTTTATAAATACAAATGAAATATTTTGACTCAAATTTACTACTGTCATGAATTACAATATGTGATGACAAAACAATCTCAGAATGGCTTGGATAAGTAAAAGCGTTTTAAAGTTATCACCATATAAAGTGACACGTCAGATTTGCAAAAAATGGCCTAGTCCTTAAAGGGTTGTCTCACCTCCTTATCTGCAGGCTCCCTTGTGGCTCTCGGGGGCCTCGGTTCCCTGCTTGCTGGGGGAGAAGCTGAAGGCACAGTGAGCAGGGCAGGGAGGATGCAACCCTGCCCCTTGCTTGTGAGTGCACCCCTTGCTTGGGTGTGCGCACCCTGTAATTCCTATGAGCTTGTAATAAAGCAGAGATGAGTTGGCTGGACCGGGAGTTGGCTCCTGTGAAGCCCGGCCACCAGATCAGCCGGCCGATAGGGTTTCTGTGTGCCTGCACGGCCAACGCTGATAACATTACATCGGTGGCTGTAACCCCTAGAAACGAGCATGGAATTTGGGGCACTATAAAGAGGAATAAGAGGTGATAGAGGCAAATTGGAAAATGGATCTATATTACAGAAATCATCTTAGGACTACAAGGAATTGATTAAATGGTGATTACTGAGGTGAGACAAGCGGTCCTGAATCGGTTAAGGGATTTTTCCTTTATATCATATTTATTGTTCCCCCAAATAAGGCAGGTTATTGCTGCATCCATCCTTTAGCCTAGTTCACACCAGGGATTTGGTCAGTGATTTCCATCAGTGATTTTTAGGCAAAAGCAGGAGTGAAGCCTACACAGAGATAAGGTATAAAAAAAACGTATTCAGTGTTTTTGACCCGCACCTTCTTTTGGATCACAGTCACTGATGGAAATCACTTACCAAATCACTAAAGTGTGAACTAAGCCTTAGGCCTCATGCACACGACCATATGTATTTTGAGGTCCACAAAAAACAGATATGCAAATAATACGGATGACGTCAGTGTGCATTTCGTATTTTGTGGAACAGAACAGCTGGCCCCTAATAGAACAGTACTTTCCTTGTCTGTAATGCGGACAATAATAGGACATGTTCTATTTTTTTGTGGAACGGAAATACGGACATACGGAAATGGAATGCACATGGAGTAACTTCCGTTTTTTTTGCGGACCTATTGAAGTGAATGGTTCTGCATATGGTCTGCAAAAAAACGGACACGGAAAGAAAATGTGTTTGTGTGCATGAGCCCTTAGGCAGTGATTGAACAGAGAGGTGGTTGTGTATTTAAGTCTATGTGGGATACAGAAAGAGCTGATAAACCGTTCTCCTGCTAGGTGTTTTATGTTCCAGATCATGCCCTCCGCAGCTTTTCTTTGTGCCACATTATATCTAAACCCGCTTTTCTTTGTGTGATTGGCTGACAGTCGAAGCTACTGCAATAAGGAGGGTATGGCTTGTTCTCTCTACCATACTTCTTTGCATTAGGGGCTGTCAAGTAAACTGAAATGCTATATAACAAGAAATGAATGTTTTCTTAATACCTGTCAGAAACTGACTTTAATTCTTATACATGACTGTGCTTAGCCTTTTCTTATAAAAGCAATCTGAGCTAAAGATACAGTTATTAGAGAGGTGGAAATAAATGTCGAAAGGATGAAAAAATAAGATATGCCTTTTAAGAACAAAATAGGCTTGAAGTAATAAATAAAGTTAATTAAAATTGCAGTGTTCTATTAGTAGAAAAAAATGAATAAGTAATTTGAAGGAAAACCACACAGTAGGCTTAAAGGGGTTGTCTAAGTAAAAAAACATTTTTGAATGGCAGTGAAGGTATTTGGAATAATTTAAAAAACTCACCATCCCAAACCTCCTCCTTTTTCGGCACTATCACTTCATCCTCCTTGCCAGGCTTTGTTTTCCTGACTGCCGTGGTGACATGACTATAAACTACATGTGAGTGGCAAAGCCAGAGCCATCTTGTGCTATACAGAACTGAGGCCAGTGACTGGCTGCAGTTGTCTTTTGTGGTGTATGAGTACATTATCACTGCAGCCAAAAGTGTGATGTCATGGCTCCAGTGTCATGGAGGATTGGAGGAACAGCACTTGAACAGTTGGGGATTCTGGAAGCAAATAAATGTGTTTTTATTATTATTCTAATACCTTCCCTGCTTTTAAAAAAATAACAATTTTTCATTCAGACAACCTATTGCAATAAGCTAATAAACTCAGCTGTACAGCATACAGTAAAGCAGAAGATAGCCACATGCTGTTGCTAGCTTATTACCAGTGAAGCAGCTGTATGCATCATGGATTTCTGCCACTACATTTCTGTTGTATCTATTTAAATCATCGCTATGAGTGAAGGCAATTTACATATCTCCCCTCAAATTTCCAAGAGCTGGAATGTTCATTCTATTTTTCGGGGATAATGGTGCAGACAAAGTGAATCTGGTCCTCCTTTGCAGCTGAAACAGCTTCCACTCTTCATTGATGGCTTTCTATAATATTTTGGAGGTTGTCTGAGGGAATTTTTGTGCATTCATTCACAAGAGCATTGGTGTTGGATTCGAGGGCCTTGCTCCCAATCTCCATTCTAGTGCATCTCAAAGATGTTAAATCAAGGCTTTGTGCAGGCTAGTCATTTTCTTTCACACCAAACTCACCGAACCATGACTTTTTGGACCTTACTTTGTGCCATGGGGCACTGTCATGCTGGAACAGAAAAGGGCCTTTTTGCAAAAAGTTGGAGGTATACAATTGTCTAAAATGCCTTGGTGTGCTGAAGCAATAAGATGTCCCTTCACTAGAACTAAGAGGTCTAGTTACATCCTTGAAAAACAACTTTAAAGCGTTATCCCTCCTTTACCAAAATTTACAGTTGCAGAATGCAGTGAGGCAGGTAAAATTCTCCTGGCATTTGTCAAATCCACACTCATCCATCAGACTGCTAGATAAAGAAGCACAGTTCATCACCCCACAGAACATGTTTCCACGGGTACAGAGTCAAGTTGTGGCATGCTTTACACCACTCAATTACACACTTGGCATTGTGCTTGGTGATGTAAGGCTTGCATGCACCTGCTTGCCGTGGAAATCCATGCCGTGAAGCTCCTGGCAAACAGTTTTTGTGCTGGTGTTAATACCAGAGGAGGTTTGGAACTCTGCAGTTATTGAGTCAGCACAGCGTTGGTAACTCTTATGCTCTATGCGTCTCAGCACTTGACAATCTCGCCCTGTAACTTTACATGGTCTACCTCTTCATGGCTGAGTTGCTGTGGTTCCTAAATGCTTCATAGCTGATTGTGGAATATCTAGGAGGCAAGAAATTTCATGAACGGTCTTGTTGCAAAGGTGGCATCCTATTACAGTACCATGCTGGAATTCAGTGAACTGTTTAGAATGACCCATTCTTTCACAAGTGTTTGTAAAGGCAGACTTCATGTCTACGTGCTGCATTTTATACACCTGTTGTAATGGGAGTGAATGAATCACCTGAATTCAATGATTAAGAGGGGTATCTCCATATTTATCTATATAGTACATATGCAGTGATCTAATATTATATAAGTGTTCAACCTGTACACAGAATTTATTGAAAACTAAATATATTAAATTATCTACCTGCAAAACTCTATGGGCTGTATAAACAGCTTACATCAGTCTCCTAATGTGCAAGTGTTTTTATCCTCCTATATAGGTCCATACCCATATAAAATGTGCAGACAGACAGCACAAGCAAGAGAGCTGTATTCACATGAGGCCTGGTACATTAAACCTCACATTGACACTTTATTACCCACAAGGGTATATGCTTGTCCATAAAACCCATTCCTAGTGACAAGTAAAATGCACTGCTTCTTGTATGATCTCTTTTCTGTCCCAGTCTGGAGAAGCTTGTGACATGCTAATGATTAGTAGAAATATTCCTGTACTTGAAAGACTTCAGGTAATTGACATTAATAGATAAATGAAAAGTAATAAATGTCTACATACAACATAAGAGCTTTCCGTACCAACTGCACAAGTTAGCTATTCCTGTGTAAGATGATTGTAAATTGTAAAAGTGGCAGAACCAGGGCATACCAAGTCATTATTGGCATAATTTCTTAAATTAATTCAATGATCGTCTTGTATTGTATATATCTTGTAGGCTGATTATAGATATGATTATTTGTTCTGCAGACATTTGGTAGATCAGGTAAACTTGGTGAGATCTCTCATGTCTATGACAAGCTTTCAAGTGCCACCTAATTAGAGAATACATAATTGTCTGATCCTCAACAGAAATTACAGTATATAGTTTTCTGGTTATACAGAATATACTTTATAATTATTATTATTTTTTTTTCAGATAAAGAATTCAAACATTTTCCTTGAAATATAGAATGTAAATTACAATTTTAAATATAAAGTACTGTAAAATATATAATGTCTCATTTAACTATAATAAAAATCTGAAGAGAATGTAACCAATTAAACTACTATTACTATTACAATACAAGAGTGAAATTCACCTTAAAGACCATAACCTTTATTTACAAGCCAAATTCATTACCAGTTTAAAACATATAATTAATTTGATGCTTAGTCCCAATTTTAATACAAAATAGTTTATTCTGCCTTAAAGGTCAAAGTTTTAAAAGTCTTGTCAAAAAGAAGCTCAAAGAGAAAATTCACTGCATCACGACTTGTTACTAACATTTGCTTCCGTGTTATATTTGGAGAACTTCAATGCACATAATAAATTGAGCTGTACAACTCTTAGCTATTACTAAGGTAGCCTATGTATTGTATTTAATGTACTGATCATGTACTCAACCAAGACATTATTAATAGATGTATTTACAATAGGTTAAATGATAATTGTCAGCAATGTGGAATACAGTAATATGTTACTGCTACCCATATATCAGACACAAGCCTTACTTAAATGACAACTATGCGTAAGATATAATTGAACTGAAATGTGTCACAACAAATATAAAGAGATATTCTCTGAAAGGGTTTTGTAGAGGTCTCACTATATGTTAGTGGACACAGAAACTTATTTTGTGAAATTAAAATATAAAGTTGCCATTACACGTTGTTTTTATAGCATTCAACTCACCAATATATGGGGTAAACTATAGTTAGGGTTGAAATAAGTCAACATTGTTTGTAGTGATTTCCAGTGATTTTAGTGTAACTAGAGATTCATAGTGTGATTGTATTGACCAGGTTGAAAACATGTCAGGGTGATGGCTATGTCACCTGACCATTCATTAGTGCATAGTTTGCTTGATTGGCAGGTTAACAAAAAATTTGAGCAAATTCAAAAATATATTAAAAGAGTTTTTTTTTCTAACTTCTGATATAAAAATAATTTTATCTGGCTAGAGACATTAGAATTGCCTAATTTCTTAAAAGATGAACCTTTATAAGCAAAGCTCCCTTTCCCCTATGCTGCCAAAGCATCTCAAAAGAGTTTTGAGACAACTCTGGGCTGCATCTGCAAGAGCCGTCACCCAGCTTGTTAACTTCTCTCACACTGGCAGGAGAAAGCTCCCAGCCTTGGAGCGGCTTGCTGTAACACTTGCACAAATTTTTAATTGTTTAGTTTAAGAATTGTGTTTTGACCGCAAGGGGATTTTGGCTGAGGCTCAAGAAGTGATAATGATATTTTGCTGCCAAAAATGTCTGCCGAGCTTTCCCTATGTTAATGTGCACTTTCAAGAAGCTCCAATTAACTGCATCAGCACTCTTGTGGAGAACTAGAGACAGCAGAGGACTTGTCTTATGCTACAGACAAAAAAAAGATTGTAAAAAAAGTTGAAGAATGGAGTCAGGCAAACACAAGCTTCATTACATCTATGGAGGACAAGTAATACAAGTAATGAGGAAGAGTAGTAGATACATTGTACGTGAAGCCTTTCTTGATTGTACTTTTACATAAGGGAGTGGCATACAATGAGCTCACTGACTTGTGTAGCATGAAATGTGTATATTAACATGAGAGGCTTATCTTATTTTTATCCCCATCCTATTGATGCTAAAGTCACAGACATTTATACAAACGGTACACGTGAGAATCTAGGGAGGAGGCTTAGCCTTCGGGCTATAAAAGCCACAGTGTGATGCCTGGGTATATGAAATAAACAATGTGGCTGTGTCCTAATGTCATGATGTGCTGCCTGTCTCATGCCGTGTTCCAACCAGTAATAATTTATTTTCCTAAACACACCAGACCTATAGAGCTGCTTAGAATGATATATTGTGATATTGCTCTTAGCACAGATAGAAGGTTTGGCAATTACAAGCCTGGTTAGTAAGTGATCTACGCAAATCAGCAAAACATGAAAATGGAAATATATTCTATTGCTGGAAAGTGTATTCAAGATGGAAAATGTCACATATCTGTCTTAATAAATACAAATGAATTTAATGTTAAAATTACGTTTGCTGACATGTATGCACTTCAATAAAAGTACTTTAAAAAATATGTTTTTAAACCACCTGCACATTATAAGGATGTAAAGGTAACACCATTACACTTATTGTGTCATGCTTGAAATGTACTTTTATTATTGCACTTAAAATCAATCAGGTCAAGATTAAATAATAATATTTCCTATAATAATGCTAATGATACAGAATGTTTCTGTCAACATAGACTATTGTATAGGCTATATGAGCCTATACAATAATATAGAGAAAAACAACAAAAATTATAGTGCAAAATGAATTAATCATAAGATCACGGATCACCAGATAGAAAATAACTGAAAATATCCACAGGAATAATATAAAGAAATCACAAAAAGCAAAAAAAAAAACAACCATAAAACAAAAGTAATAGTTAATATAATTAATAGAAATTATATAAACAGTAAACAGGCAGCACTCCAAAAATAAAAATAAAAATTCTTTATTCACCCATTTGGATACGTAACGTTTCGGCTCAGCTATAGAGCCTTTCTCAAGCAGTGATACAAGTGAACCAATCAGAGATATACAGTATAAATACATGATAATATACATGATTAAACATAAAGAGTACAAAATAAAGTGTCTACAGTGCCATAATAGTGAAAAATTATCATGATCAAATATCGTGCATTTCAAATTATATACACATAATTGTCATACCCGAAAACTCAGAATCAAAAATACATAATTTTATATGAAGCCATGATTGATGTTTATAATGAACCTTGATAACACCTGTATAATTCATATAGGAACAATTATTAAATGAGGAGATCAAACAGTTGAGCTCACCAAGGGGCTAACAGCACCAAACCACGCCAAAATCTGCGTTATTAGAGCGCAACTGCGCATGTCCAGGATGGCTAGAGGAGGCCGAGAAAAGTCCTAAGTGTATTAGATATGCCTGACATGTGCAGAGGCGCATGCAAACAATCAGCGGCCATCTTGGAAAAGGGACACAAAAAGAGCAAATCTCTCCACACAGCCCAATACTGGACATGAGCATCATGGCCATACGTATATTACACTAAAGAAAAGCCGCAGTGATTGCAGAGCTGCCAACAGAAGACGAACATCCTCCTAATGGAGGAAAATATGGCACTTAGTTTCTTAAGTTGACAAAAAGGAAAGAGGGGTCTCCTCATAAAGTGGCATTGCTGGAGGAGTGAGGAAGGGGAGGGACGATCTCCATTCGGCGGAGAGTCAGAGGGAAAGGAAACCCCACTACTGTGGAGTGACCCCCTCTAAACTCTCACTTGACACTCCATTTCAGAACTCACCACAGTGATAACCAATGTGTAGATATTTACATATATGTCGTCCTCCTTTTATTCAGAACTCTAGTTATACACAAGGGCATTTTCCTCTGTCACCTCAATATAAAACAATATAGCTTAATAACTAGCAATCCATAACTAGCAATATGACGCAAGTTCCCCAACGAATCAAGTGTTATCCACATGAATCTGTATGAAAAGGAAAAAAGAGAGAAAGAAACAAATCAGTCATGGATGTATATAAAACTAAAAAATAATAATAATCAGTAACATATTACAGAAAACTGCCAACACAGTAGTGTGGAGAAGGGCTCCTCTGGAAACCGGGGGCTAAACACCATCCAAGCCCCAGTAGAGAGTCAGCGTATTATTGTATTTAATTTGAAATCCAGATTAAGCCCCTTGGGTTTTAGCATATTCGACCTAAAGATCCATTGTAGCTCTTTCTTATTCAGTATTTGAGATCTATTGCCACCCGCCTCAATGGGGGGCCGTGGTCAATGATCTGAAATCGTAGCTGTTGTTCAGAATGATTTAAATCAGAAAAATATTTAGGCACTGGCAAATCCTGTAGTTTTTTGCAAATAGTGTAACAATGTTGGTTGAGGCGAGTTTTAAAATCAAGGGTGGTCTCGCCCACATAAAGTAAATTAAAGGGACAAGATAACACATAAATCACATGATCACTGTCAAAAAGTGCTTAATGGGAAACGTCACCCCAGTATCAGGATTAGAGATGAGCGAATCAAATCCTACGAAGGGGAATTTGATCCAAATTTCAGGATAAATTTGATTCGCCTCAAAGCCGAATTTCCTCATTATTCGTGTCAGTGAATCAATTTAACCTGAAATAGTGTAAAAAACTAAAAAAATCATACTTGCCTCCTCCATTTTCTCACGACGGGCCACCAGCCTCCATCTTGATTGAAGATCTCGGATGAAATCACGTGCTTGGTGACGTATGATATCACCATGCCAGCCGGCGTGATGACGTAATCTCAGGCAGCACGAGATTTCGCTCCAGATCTTCAAGCAAGATGGCGGCGGCCGGCCAGTCGCGAGCAAATGGAGGCGGTAAGTACGATTGAAATATTTTTTAATGTTAATTTCACACTGTTTTTACATTCAGATGCCACGATCATGTATGAATGTGGCATCTGAAGGGTACAATGACGGGGGCGGCACTATCGCTGCTTCCTGTCATTGCACCTGCTAGTTACAAAAAAAATGCACTTCATGACGAAGTTATTCGTCACGAAGTAAATTTTTTTGTAAAATTCGGCGAATCAGCCGAATAAAACTTTTCATAAATTCGCTCATCTCTAATCAGGATGTGTGAACTGTGTGCCCTTAACCCCTTCCCGACCTTTGACGTACTGTTTCATCATGGGCACCACTGAGTTCCCGCAATTTGACGTAATAGTACGTCATAGTGATCGCACGGGGCGATCACTGCAGGGGCCCGGCAGTCCGTGGTAGCCGGGCCCCTGCTTTATCCACCGTCATCGCTGTAAAAGCCGATGCCGGCGGATTAACCCCTTCTATGCCGTGGTCCGCGCTGACCGCGACATAGAAGAGGTTTATGTCAGGTGAACGATCGCATCAAGTCCCCGCACTGCTGTGGCGGGGACCCGATGCGACACAAGGCAGCCCGACGCCGTGCAGAGGCTGCCCAATGCCTTGCACAGCATCGGGAACTGCCTTCTACGGGAGCCGAGGAGATCCAGCCTCAGGCTGGATCTCCTAGGCAACCTGTTAGTGTATGACTCAGTGTCATACACTAACAGGCAATGCATTACAATACAGATGTATTGTAATGCATTGCAGAGGGGATCAGACCCGCAAAAGTGAATGTCATGAATAAAGTAAAGTAAAAAAAACTGTATTAAAATAAAATTAATAAAGTAATAAAATTAATAAAGTAAAAAAGAAAAATAAACGCCCCTTTCCCCTTATTTTATAATAAAAAACTGAAAAAACAAAACCCACACGTATTAGGTATTGCCGCATCCGTAATGACCGGCTCTATAAATATATCACATGATCCACCCTGTCTGATAAACACCATAAAAAATAAATAAAAAAAGCTGTGTAAAAATAAGCCATTTTTGTAACCTTACATCACAAAAAGTGCAACACCAAGCGATCGAAAAGGCGTATGCCCTCCAATGGGATCAATAAAACCGTCACCTCATCCCGCAAAAAATGAGCCCCTACCTAAGACAATCGCCCAAAAAATAAAAAAACTATAGCTCTCAGAACATGGAGACACTAAAACATAATTTTTTTTGTTTCAAAACTGCTATTATTGTGCTAAAGTGAAATACATAAAAAAATATATACATAATAGGTATCGCCATGTCTGTAACAAACATCTCTATAAAAATATTACATGACCTAGCCACTCAGGTGAACACTGTAAAAAAATAATAATAAATGTGTAAAAAAAAAGCCATTTTTGTCACATTACATCACAAAAATTGCAACAGCAAGTGATCAAAAAGGCATATGCCCCCCAAAATAGTACCAATCAGACCGTCACCTCATCCCGCAAAAAATTTGACCCTACCTAAGAGAATCGGTCAAATAATAAAAAAGCTATGGCTTTCAGACTATGGAGACACTAAAATATGATTATTTTTGGCTTCAAAACTGCTATTATTGTGCTAAAGTGAAAAAAATAACAAAAAGTATACATATTAGGTATCGCCAATTCGCCACGTCCATAACAAACAGCTCTATAAAAATATCACATGACCTAACCACTCAGATAAACACCGTAAAACAAAATGTAAAAAAAAGCTATTTTTGTCACATTACATCACAAAAATTGCAACAGCAAGTGATCAAAAAGGTGTATTCCCCCCAAAATAGTACCAATCAGACCATCACCTCATCCTGCAAAAAATGAGACCCTACCTAAGAGAATCGGTCAAAAAATAAAAAAAGCTATGGCTCTCAGACTATGAGACATTAAAATGTCATTATTTTGGTTTCAAAAATGCTATTATTATGTAAAACTTAAATAAATAAGAAAAATAGACATATTAGGTATTGCCACATCCGTAACGATCTGCTCTATAAAAAAGTCACATGACCTAATCCCTCAGGTAAATACTGTAAAAATAAAAAATAAAAACGGTGCCAAAAGATCCATTTTTTTGTTACCTTGCCTCCCAAAAAACTTAATTTAGAGCAATAAAAAATCATATGTACCCCATAATAGTACCAATAAAACTGGCACCTTATCCCGTAGTTTCCAAAATGTGGTCACTTTTTTGAGTTTCTACTGTAGGGGTGCATCAGGGGGGCTTCAAATGGGACATGGCATCTAAAAACCAGTTCAGCTAAATTTGCCTTCCAAAAACCATATGGCGTTCCTTTCCTTCTGCGCCCTGCCGTGTGCCCGTACAGCAGTTTACGATCACATGTGGGGTGTTTCTGTAAATCTCAGAATCAGGGTAATAAATATTGAGTTTTATTTGGCTGTTAACCCTTGCTTTGCTATTGGAAAAAATTGATTAAAATGTAAAATCTGCCAAATTCTGAAATTTCATCTCCATTTTCCATCAATTCTTGTGGAACACCTAAAGGGGTAACAAAGTTTGTAAAATCAGTTTTGTATACCTTGAGGGGTGTAGTTTGTAAAATGGGGTCATTTTTGGGTGGTTTCTATTATGTAAGCCTCACAAAGTGACTTCAGACCTGAACTGGTCCTTAAAAAGTGGGTTTTGGAAATTTTCCAAATAATTTCAAGATTTGCTTTCATACTTCTAAGCCTTCTAACGTCCCCAAAAAATAAAATGTAATTTTCAAAATGATCCAAACATGAAGTAGACATATGGGGATGTAAATGAAATACTATTTTTCAAAGTATTACTATCTATTATAAAAGTTGAGAAATAGAAATTTGCAAATTTGCTAATTTTTCTAAATTTTTGGTAAATTTGGTATTTTTTTTAATGAATAAAAATGTTTTTTTTTTTTACTTATTTTACCACTGTCATGAAGTACAATATGTGACGAGAAAACAATCTCAGAATGGCCTGTATAAGTAAGAGCGTTTTAAAGTTATCACCACATAAAGTGACACGTCAGATTTGCAAAAAAGGCCTGGGCAGAAAGGTGAAAACAGGCCTGGGGTTGAAGGGGTTAACCATAAAGCGACAGTTGACACACCTTAAGCAAGGGAAGCAACCAGTTTTATGGGCAAACAACACAGTCTGTGTTGGTCTTACATTGTGTGATACATCAGCAGATACTAAACGGTCCATGAGATTCCTCGATCTGCAATAAGAGAACAAAGGGGGAGCAGTAAATTCAGGAACATTCTTTATACAGCCCGACAGCATAGGCCAATGATGTTTAATAATGGAGTTGATATGTACACTGTGTTCATTATAAGTTAAAATAAAAGGAATTCTAGATTCCACTGACGGTCTAGAAGTCCTTTGTAATTACTGTTGTCTATCAAGAGCAAGAACCTTGTATTTTTGTGGTTGTAATATTGCATTGGGATATTCCCTCTCCTGGAATTTTTGCACTATATTATCCAAGGTACTATTGAGCACTGTGTCATCAGATACGATACGTTTGAAACCTAAAAATTGACTAAAAGGTAGATGTCAAACCATATTTCTAGGATGACAACTGTCATATCTAAGCATAGAATTCTTGTCAGTTGGTTTATTAAATAGCTCAGTTTGTAAACTACCATTCATTAGCCTGACAGTAGTATCAAGAGATTCAATATTACTAAGGGAATGAACAATAGTGAACTTCACTCCAGGGTCAATGTCCTTGAGAAAAGCACGAAAGGAACATAAAGATTCAAGGGACTCTACCCAAATGAGGAACCTCGAGCAAAACAATAGCTGATCTTAGGGAGACCAGCTACAGAAAACACTGTGGAGCCTCATTTAAGAAATTAAACACAGCAATCCAAATTGCAAAGCTCCCTGGGAAACAATAATATGCAAAATAACCGGCCGGCTTAATAGTTAAGCTATGGTCAGCACCAAGCCGGCCGATAAGGGCGGAGCTACTGTTGTTATGGACACCACCAAGTACATTTCTGAGATTCAGAAACAACTCAATGATTCCATTGTGTATAAAAGGGTTGTAGGTGACCCCAAATTTGATATCGCCCGAAAAATTGGGATTGTGGTTAGAGATGCTTCAGTGGCGGGCATAATAGATTCAGATCTTGAAAGATTTTTAATTGTGGAATACCCTGTTACCCCGATATGTATATTTTACAGAAGATTCATAAAACTTTGGTTGATCCTCCTGGACGACCTATTGTTTCTGGTAGGAGCTCCATTTTCACTCATAGCCATTCTCCTTGATAAGGTATTACGGCTCTTTGCCACTGAAGCTCTGTCCTATATTTGTGATACCACAGATTTTCTATTGAAATTACGTGATGTGGATCTTTCAGGTCATGATATGGTTATTTTGGCATCATTTGATGTTACAAGTCTTTATACTTCTATTGACTATGACAGGGGGCATTGCAGTCATCCAAAGGATGCTACAACAATCCTCATTCTCTGATGAGACACAACATTTCATTATATCACTTCTTGAGATTGTGTTACGTTACAATTACTTTTTATTCCAAAAAGATTTTTATATCCAACAACAGGGTGTTGCCAAGGGATCTAATGTGGCGCCGACGTACGCCAATATATACATGAGACATCTTGAGGAGGACATCATCTATGTTTCCCAACACTTCTCTCAGGTTCTGAGGTGGTGGCGTTACATCGGTGATGTCTTCCTCATTTGGGTAGGGTCCCAGAATCTTTATGTTCATTTCATGCTTTTCTCAATGACATTGACCCTGGAGTGAAGTTCACTATTGTTCATTCCCTTAGTCCTATTGAATTTCTTGATACTACTGTCAGGCTAATGAATGGTAGTTTACAAACTGAGTTATTTAATAAACCAACTGACAAGAATTCTATGCTTAGATATGACAGTTGTCATCCTAGAAATATGGTTCGACATCTATCTTTTAGTCAATTTTTATGTGTCAAACGTATCGTATCTGATGATACGGTGCTCACTAGTACCTTGGATAATATCGTGCAAAAACTCCGGGAGAGGGGATATCCCAATGCAATATAACAACCACAAAAATCCAAGATTCTTGCTCTTGATAGACATCAGACATCACAAAGGACTTCTAGACCGTCTGTGGAATCTAGAATTCCTTTTATTTCAACTTATAATGAACACAGTGTACATATCAACTCCATTATTAAATGTCATTGGCCTATGCTTTCTGGCTGTATAAAGGGTGTTCCTGAATTTACTGCTCCCCCTTTGTTCTCTTATCACAGATCGAGGAATCTCAGCGACCGTTTAGTATCTGCTGATGTATCACACAATGTAAGATCAACACAGACTGTGTTGTTTGCCCGTAAAACTGGTTGGTTCCCTTGCTTAAGGGCACACAGTTCACACATCCTGATAAGAGATAAGCGAATTTATGAAAAGTTTGATTCGGCTGATTCGCCGAAGTTTACAAAAAAGTTCGCTTTGTGATGAATAACTTCGTCACGAAGTGCATTTTTTTGTAAGTAGCAGGTGCAATGACAGGAAGCAGCGATAATGCCCCCCCCTGTCATTGTACCCCTCAGATGTCACGTTCATACATGATCGCGGCATCTAAGCGTAAAAACTGTGTGAAATGAACATTATAATTTTTCTTTATCATACTTACCGCCTCCATTTGCTCGCGACTGGCCAGCCACTGCCATCTTGCTTACAGATCTGGAATGAAATCTTGCGCGGCCTGAGATTACGCCATCACGCCGCCCGGCGTGGTGATGTCATACGTCACCAGGCACGGGATTTCGTCCGAGATCTTCAAGCAATGAAATAAAAGGAGGTATTGGATAATCTAGAGCTAGGTCACCTATATTTATAAAGTACAAAAGAAGGTTGGAGTGGTGATCTTAATTAAAACGTAACTTTTAATAGGTATAAAGATAGAAAAAAATGCCTAAATTTAACACATAAAATCAAACTAGTGCACACTAACACATTAGATTATTGGTACACGGCGGCACCTGAAAATATAACCGGTTGTCCTACTGTAACCCAGGTGTCTTCCGGTCTTTACAGATATTCAGTAGATGTTGATCTTGATTAAAAAAATGACAGGAACAAGACGCGGGTGATGTTGGGCTCCAAGTCCCTATATCACCCTAGGATAGGGGTGCTATCGTGACCCTAACGGCCTAACCACGGAGCACCTGTCCTGAGAAGAACGACCCGGTCCGGAAACTTGCCCTTACGCTACTTGGCCCTGTTGTGCCCCCTAGTGCAGCTGAACCCTACATGCATGTTTCATGTAACAATCATCAGAGGAATATTGTGCAATCGAGCAGGGCATGAATCACATAGAGTGTTAATCCAGATGATTCAATAGTTAACACTGAGGATATTCAGATGTGAAAACAGAGGACACTTACATCAAATACAGATGGTAGCCCATAATGTGGGCTCCATTAGGTATCAGGGCTAACGTAAGCCTGAAGATATAAGGCAATATGGGTTGCAGGGAGGTCTCTTGATATATAGCTCCCTGATGCACAGCGTGACGCGATATGTCCTGAGGCTGTGACTTAGCCTGGCTACGGACGCTCGCCCGCGCTGTTTTAAACCTACCTACGCCTCAGAGCGAGGCTTGGAGCGCAGTGACGTGGGGGGGGGGGGCGGTCCTTGCACCCGTGCATGCGCAGTCCACGCTGGAGATCGGCAGCGCTTAGAGGACTAGACCTTGCAGTCTGACGTAGCCGATCGGGCATACGTCATTTGTAAGCGGCCATGGATTATGTCATCAGACATCAGAGATTATGCTCCAATGGCTATGGTGGATCGTGTTGCCATGCAACCGGGACTGTTCATGGCAACCATCACCAGGACAGCGCTATCTTAACATTAGGACAGTGCTCCGAATATAAGGAGTTTGTGGAACAGGCCGCAATCCTCAGGAGTAGATTTCTCTCCAGGGGATATCCTGACTCAGTATTAAGACCATCAGGCAGTGCTCTCATCGACACGTACTGAACTACTTGTACCCAGAATTAAGCCAAAAACCGAGCAGAAAATTTGACTAATAGGTACCTTTGATGAGGCAGCCAATCAAGTCAGAAATGTGTTACAGAATCATTGGTCGATACTATTAATGGATCCATACATCAAATATAGGATTCATGATTACCCACAGATAACATTCAGGAAGGGTAACAGCCTGCGGCCTGCGCGATCATCAACGTCCTGAGGGCAACAGCGCTCAGGTCACATCACTGGGCTCGGCGCATTGCCCAGTGAGACTTTTGAGGCTGTTGCCCTCAGGAGGTTGATGATTGCGCAGTACTGCGCCTGCACAAGTTTTCTGGCCGCAGACAGGAAGAAGGACGGGGCATTTCTATAAGGTAGACTATGACGTGGGGAGGGGGCGGAACCGCTTGCTGGGGCTGTGGGAGGTTATTTGATGATCAGGAGGCGTTCTTGGGCACTGCAGGGGGGCGTCACTGGGCTCCGGAGAGTGAAAAAAACGCCCCTCTGGGCACCTTGGAACCTAATTAGCATAACATAAAAATCGCTTTTATATCAAAACTACAAAACGAAAATAAGTAAAAAGAAGACTGCTGGAAATAAGGTACTTTAGTCAACATAGCGATGGTGCCAACTTAAAATGGTAAAAGCAGGTGACAGAATCCCTTTAAGGACTTTGTGAACTGCAGGACTCGAGGCGTCATCTATAAAATAACATGTGAGTGCCCTATGGAATACATAGGGAAAACGAAGAGAGAATTACGCAGACGGATTGGTGAACATTTGGGGGATATTTCCAATAACATAGTAACATAGTAACATAGTACATAAGGCCGAAAAAATACATTTGTCCAAACAGTTCGGCCTGTTAACCTGCAAGTTGATCCAGAGGAAGGCAAAAAAAAACAACCTGTGAGGTAGAAGCCAATTTTCCCCACTTTAGGGGAATAAAAAATTCCTTCCCGACTCCAATCAGGCAATCAGAATAACTCCCTGGATCAACTACCCCTCTCTAGTAGCTATAGCCTGTAATATTATTACGCTCCAGAAATACATCCAGGCCCCTCTTGAATTCCTTTATTGTACTCACCATCACCACCTCCTCAGGCAGAGAGTTCCATAGTCTCACTGCTCTTACCGTAAAGAATCCTTTTCTATGTTTGTGTACAAACCTTCTTTCCTCCAGACGCAGAGGATGTCCCCTCGTCACAGTCACAGTCCTGGGGATAAATAGATGATGGGATAGATCTCTGTACTGACCCCTGATACACTGCTCAAAAAAATAAAGGGAACACTTAAAGGGCTTCTGTCACCCCACTAAACAGTTTTTTTTTATTTTGTTACTTTTAATCCCTATACTGCGATTTATGCATACATACTGTAATTAATCATTTTGGTTCAGCAGATTATGTTAAAAACGTACTTTTAAAATATGCAAATTACCTTTCTACCAGCAAGTAGGGCGGCTACTTGCTGGTAGCAGCCGCATCCTCCTATCCTAAAGACGCCCCCTCCGCATGTTGATTGACAGGGCCAGCGGATGGGATCTCTCTCTGCTGGCCCTGTTTGCATTCAAAATCTGGCGCCTGCGCCGTACCTGTCTTCAGTTGGCCTGCACCGGGTGTAGATGTGACGTCATCGGCACAGGCGCATTGAGGATGGAGCGGCCGAGCGAGCGTCCGCCTCTCAGTGCGCCTACACCGACTGAAGACAGGTACGGGGCAGGCGCCAGATTTTGAATGCAAACAGGGCCAGCAGAGAGAGATCCCATCTGCTGGCCCTGTCAATCAACATGTGGAGAGGGCGTCTTTAGGATAGGAGGATGCGGCTGCTACCAGCAAGTAGCCGCCCTACTTGCTGGTAGCAAGGTAATTTGCATATTTTAAAAGTAAGTTTTTAACATAATCTGCTGAACCAAAATGATTAATTACAGTATGTATGCATAAATCACAGTATAGGGATTATAAGTAACCAAAAAAAAAAAAACTGTTTAGTGGGGTGACAGAAGCCCTTTAAAGAACACAATGTAACTCCAAGTCAATCACACTTCTGTGAAATCAAACTGTCCACTTAGAAAGCAACACTGAGTGACAATCAATTTCACATGCTGTTGTGCAAATGGGATAGACAACAGGTGGCAATTATAGGCAATTAGCAATACACCCCCAATAAAGGAGTGGTTCTGCAGGTGGTGACCACAGACCACTTCAGTTCCTATGCTTCCTGGCTGATGTTTTGGTCACTTTTGAATGCTGCCGGTGATTTCACTCTAGTGGTAGCATGAGACGGAGTCTACAACCCACACAAGTGGCTCAGGTAGTGCAGCTTATCCAGGATGGCACATCAATGCGAGCTGTGGCAAGAAGGTTTGCTGTGTCTGTCAGCATAGTGTCCAGAGCATGGAGGCGCTACCAGGAGACAGGCCAGTACATCAGAAGACGTGGAGGAGGCCGTAGGAGGGCAACAACCCAGCAGCAGGACCGCTACCTCCGCCTTTGTGCAAGGAGGAACAGGAGGAGCACTGCCAGAGCCCTGCAAAATGACCTCCAGCAGGCCACAAATGTGCATGTGTCTGCTCAAACGGTCAGAAACAGACTCCATGAGGGTGATATGAGGGCCCGACGTCCACAGGTGGGGGTTGTGCTTACAGCCCAACACCGTGCAGGACGTTTGGCATTTGCCAGAGAACACCAAGATTGTCAAATTCGCCACTGGCGCCCTGTGCTCTTCACAAATGAAAGCAGGTTCACACTGAGCACATGTGACAGACGTGACAGAGTCTGGAGACGCCGTGGAGAACGTTCTGCTGCCAGCAACATCCTCCAGCATGACCGGTTTGGCATTGGGTCAGTAATGGTGTGGGGTGGCATTTCTTTGGAGGGCCGCACAGCCCTACATGTGCTCGCCAGAGGTAGCCTGACTGCCATTAGGTACCGAGATGAGATCCTCAGACCCCTTGTGAGACCATATGCTGGTGCGGTTGGCCCTGGGTTCCTCCTAATGCAAGACAATGCTAGACCTCATGTGGCTGGAGTGTGTCAGCAGTTCCTGCAAGACGAAGGCATTGATGCTATGGACTGGCCCGCCCGTTCCCCAGACCTGAATCCAATTGAGCACATCTGGGACATCATGTCTTGCTCTATCCACCAACGTCACGTTGCACCACAGACTGTCCAGGAGTTGGCAGATGCTTTAGTCCAGGTCTGGGAGGAGATCCCTCAGGAGACCGTCCTCCACCTCATCAGGAGCATGCACAGGCGTTGTAGGGAGGTCATACAGGCACGTGGAGGCCACACACACTACTGAGCCTCATTTTGACTTGTTTTAAGGACATTACATCAAAGTTGGATCAGCCTGTAGTGTGTTTTTCCACTTTAATTTTGAGTTTGACTCCAAATCCAGACCTCCATGGGTTCAAAAATTTGATTTCTATTTTTTTTTTGTGTGATTTTGTTATCAGCACATTCAACTATGTAAAGAGCAAAGTATTTCAGAAGAATATTTAATTAATTCCTAGGATGTGTTATTTTTGTGTTCCCTTTATTTTTTTGAGCAGTGTATATTTATACATATTAATTAGATCTCCCCTCAGTCCTTTTTTTTCTAAAGTGAATAACCCTAATTTTGATAATCTTTCAGGGTACTGTAGTTGCCCCATTCCACTTATTACTTTAGTTGCCCTCCTCTGGACCTTCTCCAGCTCTGCTATGTCTGCCTTGTTTACAGGAGCCCAGAACTGTACACAGTACTCCATGTGTGGTCTGACTAGCGATTTGTAAAGTAGTAGAACTATGTTCTTATCACGGGCATCTATGCCCCTTCTGATGCAACCCATTTATCTTATTGGCCTTGGCAGCAGCTGCCTGACACTGGTTTTTGCAGCTTAGTTTGCTGTTTATTAAAATTCCTAGATCCTTTTCCATGTCAGTGTTACCGAGTGTTTTATCATTTAGTATGTAAGGGGGACTTGCATTATTCCTTCCCATGTGCATAACTTTACATTTGTCAGTGTTAAACCTCATCTGTCACTTATCTGCCCAAGCCTCCAATCTATCCAGATCCCTCTGTAGTAGTATACTGTCCTCTTACTTTACATAGTTTAGTGTCATCTGCGAAAATGTATACTTTACTATGCAAGCCTTCTACAAGATCATTAATAAATATATTGGAGAGAATAGGGCCCAATACTGACCCCACTAGTGACAGTGACCCAATCTGAGTGTGTACCGTTAATAACCACCCTCTGTTTTCTATCATTGAGCCAGTTACTTACCCACATACAAACGTTTTCTCCCAATCCGAGCATTCTCATTTTATATACAAACCTTTTATGTGGTACAGTGTCAAATGCTTTGCAGAAGTCCAGATATACGACATCCATTGATTCGCCGCTGTCAAGTCTAGAACTTACCTCCTCATAGAAACTGATTCAATTAGTTTGGCATGACCGATCCATCACGAAGCCATGCTGATATGGCGTTATTTTCTTATTTCCGTTGAGATGCTCTAAGATAGCATCTCAGAAAACCTTCAAACAGTTTACCCACAACAGATGCTAAACTTACCGGCCTATAGTTTCCAGGCTCTGTTTTTGGACCCTTTTTGAATATTGGCACCACATTTGCTATGCGCCAATCCTGTGGGTCATTCCCTGTCAGTATAGAGTCCGCTAATATCAGAAATAAGGGTCTGGCTATGACATTACTTAATTCCCTTAGGATACGGGGGTGTATGCCATCCGGTCCTGGCGATTTGACTATTTTAATCTTTTTAAGTCGCTGATGTACTTCTTCCTGGGTCAACAGGACACTTTTAATGGGAAATTTATTTTTACATTCTGCATGTCATCTGACAGTTTTTCTTCCTCAGTGAATACATTGGAGAAAAAAGTATTTAACAGCTTTGCTTTCTCCTCGTCGCTCTCTGCGACTCCCCCCTCATTACTCTTTAAAGGGCCGACACCTTCAGATTTATACTTTTTAACATTTATATAATTGAAGAACATTTTAGGGTTAGTTTTACTCTCTTTGGCAATTAATCTCTCGGTCTCTAGTTTGGCCGTTTTTATTAGTTTTTTACATGTGCTATTTTTTTCCTTATAGTTTTTCAGTGCTTCCGTGATACCCTCCTGTTTTAGTGATTTATGTGCTTTCTTTTTGTCATTTATTGCTTTCTTTACAGTTCTATTTATCCACATTGGTTTCTTTTTGTTCCTTAACTTTTATTCCCATATGGTATATGTACCTCTCACAATGAGATTTTAGGATGTTTTTAAAGATATCCCATTTTGTGGCTGTATTTTTATTTTTGAGGACTTTGTCCCAGTTAGTTAGGCCTATGGCCTCTCTTAGTTGGCTAAATTTAGCTTTTTTGAAGTTTGGTATTTTTGTTCCTCCCTGTAGAAACGCTCTTTTGAATGATAATTGGAAGGTTATTACTTTATGGTAACTATTTCCCAGGTGTCCACCAACCTGCACGTCTGTTGTTCTGTCAGGCCTATTAAGACCTACTAAGTCCAGTATGGCCGTCCCTCTAGTCGGGTCCTGAACCAGTTGGGATAGGTAATTGTCTTTGGTTATTGCCAAGAACCTGTTTCCCTTATGAGATATACAAGTTTCAGTTTCCCAGTCTATATCTGGGTAGTTGAAGTCCCCCATAATAACCACCTCATTATGATTTGCCGCCTCGTCTATCTCGTTTAGTAGTAGATTTTCTGTGGACTCTGGTATATTAGGTGGTTTATAGTAATCCTATTAGTAATTTATTGTTGTATTTAGCTCCATGTATCTCTACCCACAGTGACTCCACATGTTCATGGCCCTCACTTATATCTTCACGGAGTGTGGGCTTTAGACAAGACTTTACATAAAGGCAAACGCCTCCCCATCTCCGGTTTTGACGATCCTTTCTAAACAGACTGTAGCCTTGTACATTAACTGCCCAGTCATAGCTATCATCCAGCCATGTCTCAGTTATTCCCACTATGCCATAGTTCTCCTCACACATCACTAATTTCAGCTCCCCAGTTTTATTAGTCAGGCTTCTGGCATTAGTATACATTCATTTGAGAGGATTATGTATATTTGTTACCCTACACCTTTCCTTCTGAACTGTTCTAGTCCCTCCTTCCATTCCTCCCCCAGTCCCACTACCTTGCCCCCGGTCTCTATCTGCACTATCTTCCCCTCCTATAGTGTAATTTCCCTCCTTCCCAGTCCCTAGTTTAAACACTCCTCTAACCTTCTAGCCATCTTTCTCCCCAGCACAGCTGCCCCTTCTCCATTGAGGTCCCTACGATAGAGCCTGTAGCCGATAGAGAAGTCGGCCCAGTTCTCCAGGAACCCAAACCCCTCCTTCCTACACCAGTTCTTGAGCCACTTGTTAATCTCCCTAATCTCCCACTGCCTTTCTTGTGTGGCTGGTGGTACAGGCAGTATTTCGGAAAATACTACCTTTGAGGTCCTTGCCCTAAGCTTTTGACCTAAATCCCTGAAATAATTTTTAAGGACTCTCCACCTACCTCTAACTTTGTCATTGGTTCCGATATGGACCATGACCGCTGGATCTTTTCCAGTCCCTCCCAGTAATCTGTCAACCCAATCCACGATGTGTCGAACTCTAGCGCCAGGAAGACAGCACACTGTTCGGCAATCACGGTATTTCCAATAAGAGAGACACAGCTGTATCTCGCCATATACAGGAGCATCATCACCCCAGACCCCCAGAGCATTAAGGCCATAGGCATTGAGGTTGTCCCCCCTCCGATACGGGGAGGGGGGGGACTGGGACCATGTGCTTCTTCAACATGAGGCCCGATGGATACACACTTTGTGCACCGTAGCCCCCTTAGGCCTAAATGAACAACTTTGCTACAGCTGTTTCATTTAACAGTAATATTGTACTATTAATACACCTAACCATGACATTCTTATTATGGAACAAACCTTACAGGCATAATTCCTATCTATAATGCCTGATGTATCGGCCCACCCAAATTTTTTTAAGTGGGACATGTCCTTTATACCTTTGTTCGATCATGGCCCTTTGTGTGGGCCTCATATATCAGTAAACCCTTTTCCTTTTATCTAATTGCCATAAAATGCCTTATATTCGGAGCGCTGTCCTAATGTTAAGATAGCGCTGTCCTGGTGATGGTTGAACAGTCCCGGTTGCATGGCAACACGATCCACCATGGTCATTGGAGCAAATGTGTCTGGGGCTGATGACGTAATCCATGGCTGCCTGCAAATGACGTATGCCCAATCGGCTATGTCAGACTGCAAGGTCTAGTCCTCTAAGCGCTGCCGATCTCCAGCGTGGACTGCGCATGCACGGGTGCAAGGACCGCCCCCTCACGTCACTGCGCTCCAAGCCTCGCTCTGAGGTGTAGGTAGGTTTAAAACAGCAGTCCGTAGCCAGGCCTAGTCACAGCCTCAGGACATATCGCGGCACGCTGTGTATCAGGGAGCTATATATCAAGGGACCTCTCTGCAACCCATATTGCCTTATATCTTCAGGCTTGCGTTAGCCCTGATACCTAATGGAGCCCACATTATGGGCTACCATCTGTATTTGATGTAAGTGTCCTCTGTTTTCACATCTGAATATCCTCAGTGTTAACTATTGAATCATCTGGATTAACACTCTATGTGATTCATGCCCTGCTCGATTGCACAATATTGCCCTGATGATTGTTACATGAAACATGCATGTAGGGTTCAGCTGCACTAGGGCACAACAGGGCCAAGTAGCGTAAGGGCAAGGTTCTGGACTGGGTCGTTCTTCTCAGGACAGGTGCTCCGTGGTTAGGACGTTAGGGTCACGATAGCACCCCTATCTTAGGGTGATATAGGGACTTAGAGCCCACCATCACCCCCGTCTTGTTCCTGATTTTCTTTTCAGCAAGATCAACATCTACTGAATACCTGTAAAGACCGGAAGACACCTGGGTTGCGGTAGGACAACCGGTTATATTTTCAGGTGCCGCCGTGTACCAATAATCGAATGTGTTAGTGTGCACTAGATTGATTATATGTGTTAAATTTAGGGATTTTTTTCTATCTTTATACTTATTAAAAGTTACGTTTTAATTAAGATCACCACTCCAGAGATCTTCAATCAAGATGGAGGCTGGTGGCCCGTCGCGAGCAAATGAAGAAGATAAGTATGATTTTATTATTTTTTTTTACACTATTTCAGGTTAAATCGATTCTCTGACACAAAGCACGAGGAAATTCGACTTCGAGGCAAATCAAATTTATCCTAAAATTCGTATTGAATTTCACTTCATAGGAATCAAATCGATTCCTATGAAGTGAAATTCAATACGAATTTTAGGATAAATTTGATTTGCCTCGAAGCCGAATTTTCTCGTGCTTCGTGTCAGCGAATCGATTTAAATCACATGATCACTGTCGCATGTCAAAAAATCTTTAATGGGAAACGTCAACCCAGTATCAGGATTAGAGATGAGCGAATCGCTCATCTCTAATCCTGATACTGGGGTGACGTTTCCCATTAAACATTTTTTGGCATGCGACAGTGTTTATGTGATTTATGTGTTATCTTGTCCCTATAATTAAGTTTATGTGGGCGAGACCACCCTTGATTTTAAAACTCGACTCAACTAACATCGTTACACTAGTCATAAAAAAAATAACAGGATTTGCCAGTGCCTAAACATTTTTCAGATTTAAATAATTCTGAACAACATCTACGATTTCAGATCATTGACCACGTCCCCCCATTGAGGCGGGGTGGCGATAGATCTGATATACTGAATAAGTAAGAGCTACAATGGATCTTTAGGTTGAATACGCTAAAACCCAAGGGCCTTAATGTGGAGTTCAAATTAAATACAATAATACGCTCACTCTCTACTGAGGCTTGGGAGGTGTTTTGCCCCCCATTCCCAGCGGGGCCCTGCTCCACACTACTGTGTTGGTAGTTTTCTGTAATATGTTACTGATTATTATAGTTTTTTAGTTTTTAGTTTTATATACATCCATGATTGATTTGTTTATTTCTCTCTTTTTTCTTTTTCATACAGATTCATGTGGATAACACTTGATTGGTCGGAAGACTCGCATCATATTGCTCATTATTAAGCTTTATGGTTTTATATTGAGATGATAGAGGAAAATGCCCTTGTGTATAACTAGAGTTCTGACTAAAAGGAGGACAACATATATGTAAATATCTACACATTGGTTATCACTGTAGTGAGTTCTGAAATGGAGTGTCAAGTAAGAGTTTAGAGGGGTTCACTCCACAGTAGTGGGTTGTCCTTTCCCTCTAACTCTCAGCTGGATGGGGATCGTCTCTCCAGTTCTGGTGTGATGAACCGCTTCCTCACACCTCCAGCTATCCCTCTTTCCTTTTGGTCCACTTAAGAAACTCCATTAGGAGGATGTTTGCCCTCTGCTGGCAGCTCTGTAATCACTGCAGCTTTTCTTTAGTGTAATATACTTATAGCCATGACACTCATGTCCAGTATTGGGCTGTGTGGAGAGAGTTGCCCTTTTTGTGTCCCTTTTCCAAGATGGTCACTGCTTGTTTGCATACGCCTCTGCACATGTCAGGCATATATAATACTCTTAGGGCTTTTCTCTGCCTCCTTTAGCCATCCTGGACATGAGCAGTAGTGCTCTAGCAATGCCGATTTTGGCGTGGTTTGATGCTGATAGTCCCCTGGTGAGCTCAACTGTTTGATCTTCTCATTTAATAATTGTTCCTATATGAATTATACAGGTGTTATTAAGGTTCATTATAAACATCACTCATGGTTTTATCTAAAATTATGTTTTTGGGTATGACAATTATGTGTATATAATTTGAAATGCACGATATTTGATCATGATAATTTTGCACTATTATGGCACTGTAGACACTTTATTTTGTACTATTTATGTTTAATCATGTATATTAATTCTTGATGAAATGCACATGCACTTCCTCTGCCAGTCAGGGGAATGTCAGCTCCAGGAGAACCAGGAGAGCAGGGCAGGCCAGACAGGTGCTGGTAGTGGGAGACTCCATCATTAGGGGAACAGATAGGGCAATCTGTCACAAAGACCGTGATCGCCGAACAGTGTGCTGTCTTCCTGGCGCTAGAGTTCGACACATCGCGGATCGGGTTGACAGATTACTGGGAGGGGCTGGAGAAGATCAGGCGGTCATGGTCCATATCAGAACCAATGATAAAGTTAGAGGTAGGTGGAGAGTCCTTAAAAATGATTTCAGGGATTTAGGTCAAAAGCTTAGGGCAAGGACCTCAAAGGTAGTATTTTCCGAAATACTGCCTGTACCACGGGCCACACAAGAAAGGCAGCGGGAGATTAGGGAGATTAACAAGTGGCTCAAGAACTGGTGTAGGAAGGAGGGGTTTGGGTTCCTGGAGAACTGGGCCGACTTCTCTATCGGCTACAGGCTCTATCGTAGGGACGGGCTGCACCTCAATGGGGAAGCGGCAGCTGTGTTGGGGAGAAAGATGGCTAGAAGTTTGGAGGAGTGTTTAAACTAGGGACTGGGGGGGAGGGAAATTACATTATAGGAGGGGAAGATAGAGTGCAGATAGAGACCGGGGGCAAGGTAGTGGGACTGGGGGAGGAATGGAAGGAGGGACTAGAACAGTTCAGAAGGAAAGTTGTAGGGTAAAAAATATACATAAACCTCTCAAATGTATGTATACTAATGCCAGAAGCCTGACTAATAAAACTGGGGAACTGTAATTAGTGATGTGTGAGGACAACTATGATATAGTGGGAATAACTGAGACATGCCTGGATGATAGCTATGACTGGGCAGTTAATGTACAAGGTTACAGTCTGTTTAGAAAGGATCGTCAAAACCGGAGAGGGGGGGGGGTATGCCTTTATGTAAAGTCCTGTCTAAAGCCCACACTCCGGGAAGATACAAGTGAGGGACATGAACATGTGGAGTCAATGTGGGTTGAGATACATGGAGCTAAAAACAATAATAAATTACTAATAGGAGTTTACTATAAACCACCTAATATACCAGAGTCCACAGAAAATCTACTACTAAATGAGATAGACAAGGCGGCAATTCATAATGAGGTGGTTATTACGGGGGACTTCAACTACCCAGATATAGACTGGGATACTGAAACTTGTATATCTCATAAAGGAAACAGGTTCTTGGCAATAACCAAAGACAATTACCTCTCCCAACTGGTTCAGGACCCGACTAGAGGGACGGCCATACTGGACTTAGTATTAACCAATAGGCCTGACAGAACAACAGACGTGCATATTGGGGGACACCTGGGAAATAGTGACCATAAAGTAATAACCTTCCAATTATCATTCAAAAGAGCGTTTCTACAGGGAGGAACAAAAATATCAAACTTCAAAAAAGCAAAATTTAGCCAACTAAGAGAGGCAATAGGCCTAACTAACTGGGACAAAGTCCTCAAAAATAAAAATACAGCCACAAAATGGGATATCTTTAAAAGCATCCTAAAATCTCATTGTGAGAGGTACATACCGTATGGGAATAAAAGGTTAAGGAACAAAAAGAGACCAATGTGGATAAATAGAACTGTAAAGAAAGCAATAAATGACATAAAGAAAGAATATAAATCGCTAAAACAGGAGGGTAGCACAGTAGCACTGAAAAACTATAAGGAAAAAAATAGAACATGTAAAAAACTAATAAAAGCGGCCAAACTAGAGGCCGAGAGATTAATTGCCAAAGAGAGTAAAACTAACCCTAAAATGTTCTTCAATTATATAAATGTTGAAAAGTATAAATCTGAAGGTGTCAGCCCTTTAAAGAGTAATGAGGGGGGAGTCGCAGAGAGCGACGGGGAGAAAGCAAAGCTGTTAAATATTTTTTTCTCCAATGTATTCACTGAGGAAAATAAACTGTCAGATGAAATGCTGAATGTTAAAATAAATTCCCCATTAAAAGTGTCCTGTCTGACCCAGGAAGAAGTACAACAGAGACTTAAAAAGATTAAAATAGACCGGATGGCATACACCCCCGTACCTAATGGAATTAAGTAATGTCATAGCCAGACCCTTATTTCTGATATTTGCGGACTCTATACTGACAGGGAGTGTTCCACAGGATTGGCGCATAGCAAATGTGGTGTCAATATTCAAAAAGGTGTCACGGGTGAAGTTTGCAGATAGCTGGAATTTATGAATAAACGAGCGACTGGCTTGATCCTAAACTAAGGAGCTTATAGGTGTGCCCTATAAAACCATAAGAGCTCTCCCTGACTGCTATGCACATGCAAGGGTCTCGATGGTAGACGATTGCATGTCCACGTAACTAAGTCTGTGTGACACCTGAAAACCCTATAATAGTGAGGGGACACGACCAACGTCTCCCTGCACTTAATACGGACGGAGTCAGGGTCACTTAGAATCAAGCCAGCAAGGAAACACAATAAAGTAAATGACTTATCTGAGCAAACAGCAGAAGCAGCCTCCAGCAGTGAACACTTCATCCAGGAAGTAGTATAAATTGCAAAGTGAGGCAGTATGGGAGGGAATATAAAGGAAGACGATTAGTCTAAATAAGTGACACCTGGCAGAAGGAAAGGAGATGATGAGAAAGTGAAACCAAAACAAAGTACATCATACAAGAGGTAGAGAAGAACGTCTGCCAGACCTTCTCACAGAACTGGCGGTGACAGTACCCCTCCCTCTACGGGTGGACTCCGGACACTCAGAGCCCACCTTCTCAGGATGGGACCTATGGAAAGCCCTGATGAGACGAGTGGCCTTAATGTCCGCCACTGGGACCCACATCCTCTCCTTAGGACCATAACCCTCCCAATGAACGAGGTACTGAAGAGAACCGCGGATAATGCGAGAATCCACAATCCTAGAGACCTGAAATTCAAGATTACCATCAACAATAATTGGAGGAGGAGGCAAAGAGGAGGGTACACTGGGTTGGACATAAGGTTTTAATAGGGACTTGTGAAAAATATTATGGATCTTCCAAGTCTGAGGAAGATCAAGACAGAAGGCAACGGGATTGATGACGGACAAGATCTTGTAAGGCCCAATAAACTTAGGACCCAACTTCCAGGAGGGGACCTTTAGCTTGATATTCTTTGTAGACAACCACACCAGATCACCCACATTCAGGTCCGGACCAGGCACACGTCTCTTATCCGCCACACGCTTATATCTCCTCTTCAGATTACCCTGAATCTTTTGCCAAATAAATGACAAAGACGAGGAAAATCTCTCCTCATCAGGTAAACCAGAAGACCCCTCTCCAGAGAATGTCCCAAACTGCGGATGAAACCCATATGCACCAAAAAATGGTGACTTATCAGAGGACTCCTGGCGATGGTTATTTAAAATTTAAAGCAAACTCAGCAAGGGACAAAAAAGAATACCAATACTCCTGATTCTCCGCCACAAAACAGCGCAGATATGTCTCCAGATTCTGATTGACGTGTTCGGTCTGACCATTCGACTGCGGGTGAAAAGAAGAAGAGAACGACAACCGAACCCTCAAGCGAGAACAGAAGGCCTTCCAGAATCTGGAAACAAATTGCGTGCCCCTATCAGAAACTATGTCTGAATGAATGCCATGCAATTTAACAATATGATCAACAAACGCTTGCGCCAGCGTCTTAGCATTGGGTAACCCCAGGAAAGGGAATGAAATGTGCCATTTTGCTAAAACGGTCCACTACCACCAGAATCAGTCTTCCCCGAGGAACGAGGCAGGTCCGTAATGAAGTCCATGGACATGGACGGGAAGGAATGGGTAACGGGAGGAGAGAACCCGATGGCCGTGAATGAGAGACCTTGGCACGAGCGCAGGTCTCGCAGGCTGCCACAAAACCCTCAACCGTCTTACGAAGAGCCGGCCACCAGAATCTCTGAGCAATGAGATCCACTGTGGCTCTACTCCCTGGGTGCCCAGCAAGGACAGTATCGTGGTGCTCCTTAAAAACCTTGTGTCGTAAAGTGAGAGGTACAAACAACCTCCCAGGAGGACAAAGATCAGGAGCCTCTGCCTGGGCTGCCTGAACCTCTGCCTCCAAATCAGGATAAAGAGCAGAGACGACCACCCCTTCAGCCAAAATGGGACCCGGGTCTTCAAAGTTCCCCCCTCCCGGAAAACAACAGGGAATCCGCCATCACATTTTTAACCCCAGGGCGGAACGTAACAACAAAATTAAACCTAGAAAATAACAAAGACCATCTGGCCTGTCTCGGGTTCAGACGCTTGGCCGATTCCAAGTAGGCCAGATTCTTATGGTCGGTAAACACAGTAATAGGGTGTCTGGCTCCCTCTAACCAATGGCGCCATTCCTCAAAAGCTAATTTGATGGCCAACAACTCCCTATCTCCCACATCGTAATTTTTCTCTGCAGAGTATAGTTTCCTTGAGAAAAAGGCACATGGTCGCCATTTGGCAGGAGAGGGACCCTGAGATAAGACCGCACCCACACCCACACCCACCTCAGAAGCATCCACCTCAACAATAAAAGGTAGAGAGACCTCAGGTTGTACCAAAATGGGAGCGGAAGCAAAACTCTCTTTAATACTAAAAAAGGCTTTAAGCGCATCTACCGACCACGAAGAAAAATCCACCCCCTTTTTAGTCATATCAGTGAGTGGCTTAAAAACAGAGGAATAATTCAAAATGAACTTTCTGTAATGATTGGCAAAACCCAAAAACCGCATCAGCGCCTTCTGATTCTCAGGAAGCTCCCAATCAAGCACAGCACGGACCTTCTCAGGGTCCATCCGAAAACTAGAAGCGGAGAGAAGAAAACCAAGAAATTGAATCTCCGGAACCGCAAACACACATTTTTCCAGTTTAGCATACAATTTATTCTCCCGCAGAATCAGCAAGACCTGACATAGGTGGTCCCGATGAGTCTTGAAATCAGGAGAAAAATCAAAATGTCATATAGATACACCATTACAAATTTCCCCATTAAATGGTAAAAAATGCTGTTCACAAAATGTTGGAAGACGGTCGGAGCATTCATCAAATCAAAGGGCATAACCAAATTCTCGGAATGACCCTCAGGGGTATTGAAGGCCGTCTTCCATTCGTCCTCTTCCCTGACCCTGACTAGGTTGTATGCCCCTCTTAAATCCAACTTAGAAAAAACTTTAGCCCCAACAATCTGGTTAACCACCTCCCGACCGCCTAACACAGGGATGCGTCCTACGGGCGGCCGGGTTATTCCTCCTTGACGCATCGGCGCGTCATCTCGCGAGACGCGAGATTTCCTGTTAACGCACTCTCACAGGAGCGCGCGTTCACAGGATCGCAAGGTAAACGAGTCAATCTACAGCCTGCCAGCGGCGATCATTCGCTGGCAGGCTGTAGATGCGATTTTTTTAACATCAGAAAGGTATATTAGACGCTGTTTTGTTAACAGCGTCTAATATACCTGCTACCTGGTCCTCTGGTGGTCCCTTTTGCTTGGATCGACCACCAGAGGACACAGGCAGCTCTGTAAGTAGCACCAAGCACCACACTACACTACACCCCCCTGCCACTTATTAACCCCTTATTAACCCCTGATCACCCCATATAGACTCCCTGATCACCCCCCTGTCATTGAAAACCCCCCTGTAAGGCTCCATTCAGACGTCCGTATGTGTTTTGCGGATCCGCGAATCCGCGGATCCGCAAAACACGGACACCGGCAATGTGCTTTCCGCATTTTGCGGATCCGCACATTGCCAAAACTATATAGAAAATGCCTTTTCTTGTCTGCAATTGCAGACAAGAATAGGACATGTTCTATATTTTTGTGGAACGGAAGTGCGGACCCGGAAGTGCAGATCCGCAATTCTGGATCCGAGTTGGACAAAGTCTGTCCCCATAGAAATGAATGGGTCTGCAATTACGTTCCGCAAAATGCGGAACAGAATGGCGGACGTGTGAATGGGGCCTAAGGGTCCCTTATCACTGCCAGTTAATTATCCACTTGTTAGGTAGTTAGCGCCCACCGCACCGCAGTCACTGATTAGTCGCTGATTAGCGTCATCGCTGTCGCTATTCATCACTAGTACTACACTGCTCAAAAAAATAAAGGGAACACTTAAACAACACAATGTAACTCCAAGTCAATCACACTTCTGTGAAATCAAACTGTCCACTTAGGAAGCAACACTTAGTGACAATCAATTTCACATGCTGTTGTGCAAATGGGATAGACAACAGGTGGAAATTATAGGCAATTAGCAAGACACCCCCAATAAAGGAGTGGTTCTACAGGTGGTAACCACAGACCACTTCTCAGTTCCTATGCTTCCTGGCTGATGTTTTGGTCACTTTTGAATGCTGGCGGTGCTTTCACTCTAGTGGTAGCATGAGATGGAGTCTACAACCCACACAAGTGGCTCAGGTAGTGCAGCTTATCCAGGATGGCACATCAATGCGAGCCGTGGCAAGAAGGTTTGCTGTGTCTGTCAGCATAGTGTCCAGAGCATGGAGGCGCTACCAGGAGACAGGCCAGTACATCAGGAGACGTGGAGGAGGCCGTAGGAGGGCAACAACCCAGCAGCAGGACCGCTACCTCCGCCTTTGTGCAAGGAGGAACAGGAGGAGCACTGCCAGAGCCCTGCAAAATGACCTCCAGCAGGCCACAAATGTGCATGTGTTTGCTCAAACGGTCAGAAACAGACTCCATGAGGGTGATATGAGGGCCCGACGTCCACAGGTGGGGGTTGTGCTTACAGCCCAACACCGTGCAGGACGTTTGGCATTTGACAGAGAACACCAAGATTGGCAAATTCGCCACTGGCGCCCTGTGCTCTTCACAGATGAAAGCAGGTTCACACTGAGCACATGTGACAGAGTCTGGAGACGCCGTGGAGAACGTTCTGCTGCCTGCAACATCCTCCAGCATGACCGGTTTGGCATTGGGTCAGTAATGGTGTGGGGTGGCATTTCTTTGTAGGGCCGCACAGCCCTCCATGTGCTCGCCAGAGGTAGCCTGACTGCCATTAGGTACCGAGATGAGATCCTCAGACCCCATGTGAGACCATATGCTGGTGTGGTTGGACCTGGGTTCCTCCTAATGCAAGACAATGCTAGACCTCATGTGGCTGGAGTGTGTCAGCAGTTCCTGCAAGACGAAGGCATTGATGCTATGGACTGGCCCGCCCGTTCCCCAGACCTGAATCCAATTGAGCACATCTGGGACATCATGTCTCGCTCTATCCACCAACGTCACTTTGCACCACAGACTGTCCAGGAGTTGGCAGATGCTTTAGTCCAGGTCTGGGAGGAGATCCCTCAGGAGACCGTCCGCCACCTCATCAGGAGCATGCACAGGCATTGTAGGGAGGTCATACAGGCACGTGGAGGCCACACACACTACTGAGCCTCATTTTGACTTGTTTTAAGGACATTACTTTAAAGTTGGATCAGCCTGTAGTGTGTTTTTCCACTTTAATTTTGAGTGTGACTCCAAATCCAGACCTCCATGGGTTAAAAAATTTGATTTCCATTTTTTTATTTTTGTGTGATTTTGTTGTCAGCACATTCAACTATGTAAAGAACAAAGTATTTCAGAAAAATATTTAAGTAATTCAGATCTAGGATGTGTTCTTTTTGTATTCCCTTTATTTTTTTGAGCAGTGTATATAGTATCTGTAAGTGATCAAGACTGATAGCAATCAGATCTATATCAGTACATTAGGGTCTCCTTAGGCTCTACAAAAAACGCAGTGTTCGCCCGATCAGGCCTGATCTTGTGCGCACACTTGCGTTCAGTCCGCCCCACCGCAGTGACAAAAATGTTTTTTTTCTGATCACTGCAAAAACACCGTAAAATCGCTGCGGCGCTATAAAGATCACTTTTGAGCTTTTTGGATTTTTATTAGCGATCGCAGCTTTTTTTTTTTTTGCACATTTTTTGGCAGAGATTTTTTCATCCACATTGATCGACGCGAATGAAGAAATCTGTGCCGTTCATTTTTTCTTTCAGCCCAGAGGCTGAACGGACAAAAAATTATCTCATTACCCGTATGCTCAATATAAGGCCTCATGCACACGACCGTGCCGTTTTTTTGCGGTCCGCAAACCGCGGATGCACAAAAAACGGAAGGCGCCCGTGTTGACTTCCGCAATTTGCGGTGCGGAACGGGCGCCGGCAATATAAATGCCTATTCTTGTAGGCAAAGCGCGGACAAGAATAGGACATGTTATATTTTTTTAACGGGGCCGCGGAACGGAGCCACGGATGCGGACAGCACACGGAGTGCTGCCCGCATCTTTTGCGGTCCCATTGAAATGAATGGGTCCGCATCCGAGCGGCTCGGATGCGGACCCAAACAACGGTCGTGTGCATGAGGCCTAAGGAGAATAGCAGAAACTCCTAATGCTGGCCATACATGTAATGATTGCGGAGACCCTCAAATGCCAGGGCAGTACAAACACCCCACAAATGACCCCATTTTGAAAAGAAGACACCCCAAGGTATTCGCTGAGGGGCATATTGAGTCCATGAAAGATTGAACTTTTTGTCAGTTAGCAGAAAGGGAGACTTTGTGAGAAAAAACTAAAGAAATATTTTTTTTCGCTAACTTGTGCCAAAACAAAAATCTTCTATGAACTCGCCATGCCCCTCACGGAATACCTTGGGGTGTCTTCTTCCCAAAATGGGGTCACATGTGGGGTATTTATACTGCCCTGGCATTTTAGGGGCCCTAAAGCGTGAGAAGTAGTTTGGAATCCAAATGCGTAAAAAATGCCCTGTGAAATACTAAAGGTACTCATTGGAATTTGGGCCCCTTTGTGCACCTAGGCTGCAGAAAAGTGTCACACATGTGGTATCGCCGTACTCAGGAGAAGTAGGGAAATGTGTTTTGGGGTGTATTGTTACATATACCCATACTGTGTGTGAGAAATATCTCTGTAAATGACAACTTTTTCAATTTCTTTATAAAAAGTTGTCAATTTACAGAGATTTTTCTCTCACCCAGCATGGGTATATGTAAAAATACACCCCAAAACACATTGCCCTACTTCTCCTGAGTACGGCGATACCACATGTGTGACACTTTTTTGCAGCCTAGGTGCGTAAAGGGGCCGAAAGTCCAATGAGTACCTTTAGGCTTTACAGGGTTGCTCATAATTTAGCCCTGCCCAAAATGCCAGAACAGTAAACACACCCCACAAATGACCCCATTTCAGAAAGTAGACACCCCAAGGTATTCACTGAGGGGCATAGTGAGTCCGTGGGAGATTTTTATTTTTTTTGCCAGAAATTTGCAGAAATGGAAACTTTCTTTTTATTTTTTTTTTCTCAGAAAGTGTCATTTTCCGCTAACTTGTGAAAAAAAATTAAATCATATATTAACTCACCATGCTCCTCCGCGAATACTTTGTCTTCTTTCTAAAATGGGGTCATTTGGGGGGTATTTATACTATCCTGGCATTCTAGCACCTCAAGAAACATTACAGGTGCTCAGAAAGTCAGAGCTGTATCAAAATGCGGAAATTCACATTTTTGCACCATAGTTTGTAAATGCTATAACTTTTGCGCAAAACAATAAATATACACTTATTGGATTTTTTTTATCAAAGACATGTAGCACTTTAAATTCTGACACAAACTTGTATAGAAATGTAGTTATATTTGAACAATTTAACCAGAGAAAGTTAAAAATACACTTTTTTTTAGAAAATTGCAGCCTATTTTGATTAATATCGGAAAAACGAAAAATCTTAGCAGCAATCAAATACCACCAAAAGAAAGCTGTATTTGTGATAAGAAAAGGAGGTAAAATTCATTTGGGTGGTAAGTTGTATGACCGAGCAATAAACCGTGAAAGTAGTACAGTGCAGAATTGTAAAAGGTGGTCTGGTCATTAAAGGGATTCTGTCACCAGGTTTCACCCCTGTCAGCTAAACATATGCTGATGTTCAGGGCCTCATCAGGATTCCTAATGTGGGCTTCTAAATGTGATCCGTAGCCTTTTTTTACTAAAAAACTGGTTTTACTAACCTGTCACTCAAAGAAATAAGGTGCCCAAGGGGATGTCAAGGGATGCAAGGTGCCGGCCGCACCCACCGCCGTTCGTGCCCAGCGCCGCCTTTCCAGACTTCTGCACCGCCTCCTAATCCTCTGTGCCGCCTCTCGCTCTCCCTCCATCCCCCCTCCTGCTGTAAGATCTCACGCGTGCGCACAGGGCTCTGCCTGATGCGCCCGTGCGGACTTCTCGATTTGGCTTCTGAAAGCAAAGTGCGCATGCGCCGGCACTTCGCTCAACCCAGGTATGACCTGCACTCTGGCGCCAGCCTCTCAGAGCCCTGTGCGCACGCGCGATATCTTACAGCAGGAGGAGGGGGGAGGGAGGGAGAGCGAGAGGCGGCACAGAGGATTAGGAGGCGGTGCAGAAGTCTGGAAAGGCGGCGCTGGGCACGAACGGCGGTGGGTGCGGCGGGCACCTTGCATCCCTTGACATCCCCTGACATCCCCTTGGGCACCTTATTTCTTTGAGTGACAGGTTAGTAAAACCAGTTTTTTTGCAAAATAAGGCTACGGATCACATTTAGAAGCCCACATTAGGAATCCTGATGAGGCCCTGAACATCAGCATATGTTTAGCTGACAGAGGTGAAACCTGGTGACAGAATCCCTTTAAGGGGGTTTAAGCTAGGGGGGCTGAGGTGGTTAAACAGGTCCGGGATCAGAGGAAGCGGATATGGGTCACGAATCGTGATACGGTTCAGCTCCCTGAAATCCAGACAAGGTCTTAAAGAAGCATCTTTTTTCTTAACAAAAAAAAAAAACAGTGGCAACAGGTGACTTCGAGGGTCGGATGTGTCCCTTTCTCAGGCTCTCAGAGATATAAGTAAGCATAGCGACCCTTTCAGGTTGGGAGAGATTGTATAGTCGTGATTTTGGCAGCTTGGCGCCTGGGATGAGATTAATAGGGCAGTCGTACTCTCGGTGTGGGGGCAACTCCTGGACACCACTCTCGGAAAACACATCCGAAAATTCAGAGAGAAAAGATGGCACAGTCTTGGTAGAAACCTCTGAAAGAGATGCCGTGAAGCAATTCGCTCTGCAAAACTCCCTCCAACCATTTATTTGCCTTGCTTGCCAATCAAGAGGAGTAGGTAATCCGCTTAAGACCAAACATGACATATCCTCAACATGAGCGTCACCCACAGTCAAACGGATATTGTGAACTATGCCCTTTCACTATCTTTGAGAAAGTGGAGCAGAATCGATAGCAAGAACAGGTATATCCTTTTCCAAAGTGCATACCTGGAAACCATGCGTTGTTGCAAATTGATTATCAATGAGATTGAAAGCTGCTCCACTATCCACAAAAATCTCACAAACAATGTTCTTGCTGTCTAGCGCCACCCTGGCAGGTAGGAGAAAACGGGAACTACAAGAAAACGGCAAACCAGAAAACGGCAAACCTTCAATTTCCGCATCAACCTTGCCAATAGTAGCAAATGGAAAGGTTTTAGAGGTTTTTTTTGTTTTGTTTTGTTTTTATTACCCTCAGAAAACTTCATGAATCTCCTAGAGGGGCAAACATTAGCTAAATGATTTATACCCCCACAACAGAAACAAACCCTCCTCTGAGAGCTGAATCCTCTACTATCAGAGGCAAGCAAACCCAGCTGCATGGCCTCCTCCTCAGAGGGGATTTAGACAGACTGAGACCCCTGCGCACTGAATGAGACAGCCCCACTGTCCTTGGGCTGAATATGACAGGAAAGAGTAGCCTCCTCTCTCTCTCTAAGACGCCTGTCAATACGAACAGCTAGAGACATGGCTGACTCTAACAACGCTGGTCTCTCATGAAAAGCAAATGCATCTTTCAATCTTTCCGAAAGACCATGGCAAAATTGACTTCGGAGTGCAGCATCATTCCAACCAGTATCAGCTGCCCATCTCTGAAATTCAGAACAATATATCTCTGTGTTTACCCTGGCATAAAAGTTTAGATTCAGCCAGAGCAATACGATCCGGGTCATCATATATCTGCCCCAGGGCTACAGAAAATTCATCCACCTATCGGAGGGGCCGTGCCCCCACCGGCAGCAAATAGACCCAAGACTGAGCGTTATCGCTGAGCAGTGAGATGATGATCCCCACCCTCTGCTCATCACCAGAGGAATGGGGAAGTAGGCGAAAATGGAGTTTGCAAGCCTCTCTAAAGCGAACAAAATTCTCACTACCCCCGGAGAACATATCCGGAAGCGAGATCTTAGGCTCGGAACAAACTCCATGAACGCCAGCAGAACCGGTCACCTGAAACTGAGACACAGTTTGACGGAGATCTGCTACCTCCAGCGAAAGACCTTGCATGCGGTCAATCAAGGCTGAAACCGGATCCATGCTTAAGACGGTTATGGCGGTTTATAATGTCACGGGTGAAGTTTGCAGATAGCTGGAACTTATGAATAAACTAGCAACTGGCTTGATCCCAAACTAAGGAGCTTATAGGTGAGCCCTATAAAAACCCTAAGAGCTCTCCCTGACTGCTATGCACATGCAAGGGTCTCGATGGTAGACGATTGCATGCCCACGTACCTAAGTCTGTGTGACACCTGAAAACCCTATAATAGTGAGGGGACACGACCACTGGCTCCCTGCACTTAATACGGACGGAGTCAGGGTCACCTACAATCAAGCCAGCAAGGAAACACAATAAAGTAAAGGACTTATCTGAGCAAACAGCAGAAGCAGCCTCCAGCAGTGAACACTTCATCCAGGAAGTAGTATAAACCGCAAAGTGAGGCAGTATGGGAGGGAATATAAAGGAAGACGATTAGTCTAAATAAGTGACACCTGGCAGAAGGAAAGGAGATGAGAAAATGAAACCAAAACAAAGAACATCATACAAGAGGTAGAGAAGAACGTCTGCCAGACCTCCTCACAGAACTGGCGGTGACAAAAGGGTCCAAAAATAGAGTCTGGAAACTATAGGCCAGGAAGTTTAACATCTGTTGTGGGTAAACTGTTTGAAGGTTTTCTAAGAGATGCTATCTTAGAGCATCTCAACAGAAATAAGCAAATAACGCCATATCAGCATGGCTTCATGAGGGATCGGTCATGCCAAACTAATTTAATCAGTTTCTATGAGGAGGTAAGTTCTAGACTTGACAGCGGCAAATCAATGGTTGTCGTATATCTGGACTTCTCCAAAGCATTTGACACTGTACCGCATAAAAGGTTAGTATATAAAATGAGAATGCTCGAACTGGGAGAAAATGTCTGTATGTGGGTAAGTAACACCAAAAAAGCGTGGATGTTCTTGATAAAAAATATGTATTTTATTCAATAAAGTAGCACAATTAATACAGGTGAAGTCAAAAAGGGACAGAACATGAAGAACTGAGCCTCATGGGGCTCTACAATGTGGAGAATCACACCCGAGGTAGGTTGCACCATGAACAGTTAGCATTACAACAATAATGGAGGGACTAGAGACAGTGGAGTAGTTGGAGGTCCCAATACCTATCCCCACATTATGTACCTAACATCCAATCTGTCCAGGTGTCCCTCATGTGAACGCTGGTGGATAATAGGACAGCGGTTGTATAATAAAGTAACTGATGGCTGCTGTAAAAATAACTAATGCCGCCCGTCCAACCCACACAGAGTCTCACGTTACATACCCATGTTGGTGCTGTTCATTGGTGACAACGAATCCCCAAGTGCCTGAGGTTGAGGCACTATAAAGGGAATTATTACTACTGGGGACATTATAGTGGGCTTGCTGGGGGACTATGAGGAACATGATTACTAGTATAGGCACTATGGAGGCATTATTACTAGGGTTGAGCAAACCCGTGGAAGTTTGGGTTCACCGGGTTCGGCCGAACTTCAGGTCAAAGTTCGGGTTCGGGACCCGAACTTGACACGAACTTCATCCCGAACCTGGACCCCATTTAAGTCAATGGGGGCCCGAACTTCACTTTATTATTTTCCGTTATAACATGGTTATAACGGAAAATAATAGCATTCTTAAAACAAAATGCTAAATAAAATGTCTATTGAGGGATTAAAAATAAAAAAATAAACTTACCTCATCCACTTGATTGCGCAGCCGGTATCTTCTTTTCTTCAGGACCTGCAAAAGGACCTGCGGTCATGTCACCGCGCTCACCACGTTGGGAGAATTATTACTATTGGGACTCTTAGAAGCACTGTTAACCCTGTCACAGTATCAGCTTAACAGAATTATTTGGGACCCTTTGTTTAAGGCACTTTTTACTGGGCGCAATTATTTTTGAAGGAAGTTATCACGTCTGATTAGGCAGGTAACAGATGTGCAGCGCAGAGGGGAGGGAAGGGGAATACCCTACCACTAGGGAGAGGGAGTGGTGACCCCTAACTCTCCTAGCACTGGCACCTGGCTACCCTGGCATCCCTAAATGGGCTGCTAAGCCATACGCCGATCAAGTGCCTCATCCCTGGTTTACCCTAAAATAAGCCCTAGGTAGTGAGTAGGGCGGTGGGAGCTCTAGTCCTCACCACTGACACCTTGGGTAACAACAGGGAAAGGACAAACAACACAAACACCACAAACAATCCCCAAAGGGAGGCAACAAGCAGGAGAGAACCTGAGATCTGACCAGTTCCAACAGCTCCACAGTAACTCCAACTCCACCAGAGGTTAGAATAGAAGATCTGGAAAGAAGGTCTATATCTGGCAACAAGGGAAGCAGAAAGGGAAAATATATAGTAGCTGGGAGTGGCTGACAGAGAACAGCTGAAAGGAAAAGCTACAGATTCCTAAATGTGAGAAAAAGGATCGCAAACCTAAGCAAGAAAACCTAGACCCCAGTCCATTCCCACCAATAGGTCATGGAGCAATCTCTTGAGAAACCAATCGAGTAGCCACCTGCTGCGACCTTCTGACCCCAGGCACAACAGGGTCAGCGATAGGTCGTGACACCCTTGTGACAGAAGTACTATCTGTGTGTTACTAGTACTTTCAGGGGAGCTATCTGTTTCTGCAGTATAGTATTGAGAAGCACAGTGGGCACAGTTTTAGGGGTGGAAGGATGGGGGGCTCAGAAGTGAATGATGGAAAAGTAGGAAACTAAGATGTTTGTGTGGCAAACTCTGCAAAGGTGAGACATGACTGAAAGAAGGCATCATGGTATTCTGGTCTGAATGGAGAACATGAGGAAAGAGAACATTTACATTTGAGGAGACGTCACTGGATATAATAGGTATGAAGTGCTGTATTCTTCTGTATGTTTGGTAGTTCCAAATGTAAGTTAAAAAGTATTAGGTATCCTTCATAGGTTTTAATGTGGTGTCTGTCATTTTGACATTAGTGCTTTAGCATTAGTGCTGCATGCTTCTCTTGTTCTGCCCAGCAGGGTTTGAATTTAATTCTATTTCATGTCAGCCAAGTTTTAGTATTCCTGAAGTGATTAATGTGGTAATATCTCCATCTAGCGGTGTTAAATTGTATTGCACCTTGATTTTCTTGTTTCAAAGACTGCTGCATTGTGGGTGGTGCAAAGCATTGGGGAAGTGCAAAGCATCCTGGGAAAGAGAAGTCTCCAGGACACAGTACAGAGCTGTCCTCGTGCATATCTCCTTCTTAAACTCTTCCATCCTGGTAAAAGCATATCTATTGTACCAATCAATCAATTGATCAATCACTCAAATACTCCTGTTTTGCCAATAAACAAGTTAGACTACAACGAACAGTCCTCTTATTTGGAAGACAGGAATGGTTTATGCTGAATATCAGATTGCACACTGTGTGAACGTGTATGGAGACAGAACAGTAAAACAGATGCTAGTCACCAGTGATAGTGGATCTGACTATATGGAGCCACCATCACACACTCGGTCCTGCGTACAAGATTGCAGCGGTTGCCATACAGTCAAAAGAAGTGAGAGTGTAGCGTGATCCAGACCACGCTGAAGTCCATTCCTACCTAGACTGAGTCTGCAGAGAGACATTAAGCAGCCAGTAAAAGGCACACAATATCCGCTAGCCAGGCATCATCATACAAGACCAGGACATGAGCAAGCTGCTCTAGCAAGTCCTCAATAAGAGAAAAGGATGCTCTCGCCCGAGCAGAAGCAGAGTTTGCAAAAGTAAGGTCTTCCTTTGCTGCACAAGAGATGCAACTAAAGCTAAGGAAAGCAGATCAAGAAACAGAGAGAACATGCCTGGAAGCGTCAATGGAAAAAGAGAGAGCGTCACAGGAAGAAGAGAGAGTACAGCTGCAAGCGTCAATAGAAAAAGAGAGAGCGTCACAGGAAGAAGAGAGAGTACGCTGTCAAGCCTTAATGGAAAAAGAGAGAGTACTCTTGCAAGTGTCACTGGAAAGAAAAAAGAGGCAGCAGCAGTGGCCAAAGCAGAGTTCCTAGAAGCCTTTGAGTTCTGTGAATCTGAGAAACACAGCCAAGTAATTGGGCCAGACCTAGATCAACAAGATCTAGCACAGCGCATCTCAGAATATGGCTATCAGCATCCCAAGACAGATGACAAATGTTATCCAGTATATCAACCAGCTTATACAGAGTGTCAATGATCCTACTTTGAACCACAGTACCACAAGCAGGGCGGTATGCGATGAAGCAATGCTGACCACAACTACCACACTACAACCTTTGCTTCGACTTAAAGGGACACCCTTTGCATGAGAACGGTATTATACAGACTTCCCTAAGCCAGAAACCCCTAGGTATGGGGATACACCCCTCACGTGGCATAACAACAACAGTAGTATTGGTGCTAACCAGGCCGCCATGGACTTCGCTAAGTTCTTTGCTAAACGGGAGCTGGTTACCCAAGGACTTATAAAGTCCACCGATCTCCCCGAGAACTACAGGGCATGGCGAGCCTCCTTCCAGAATGCCATAAGAGACTTAGATCTTTCCTATAGTGAGGAGTTAGATCTCTTGGTAAAGTGGCTCAGAAGCAAGTCTGCTGAACACACCAAGAGAGTCAGAGACATTGACATAAACTATCCGGGCAAAGGCCTAAAGATGGTGTGGGAAAGACTTGATGAGTGTTATGGGTCAAAAGAAGCTATAGAAAATGCTTTATTTAAGACAATTGATAATTTTCTCTGAATAGTGGGTAGGGGTTACCAGAAGCTTACCACAACTCAATGACTTGTTGATAGAGGTACAGGTTGCCCAGGCAGAAGGAGATCTGCCGGGACTAGCATTCCTGGACACCGCCAGAGGTGTCAATCCGATAGTACAAAAACTCACTTATAATCTACAAGAGAAGTGGATCATGCATGGTTACCATTATAAACGGTTTCATAATGTACCATTTCCCCCCTTCGTGGTGTTTGTATACTTTGTCACTGAACAGGCGAGGATTAGAAATTATCCCAGTTTTGACTTTATATTGCCATGTCCCACTACCCCTGGTGTCAAACCTCATACAACACCAGTGGCAGTCCACAAAACTAACGTTGCCTCTACAGGTTCTCCTTACAGGCCGTTTAAGTCTTCTTAATAAGAGAACAAACACAAAGATCTTACCAAAGTATGCCCTCTGCACAAGTAACCACATTCTCTACTAAAATGCAGAGCCTTCAGGGAAAAGTCTTTAGAGGACCGCAAATAATTATTTAAAGAAAACAATTTTTGCTTCAGGTGCTGCACTACAACTCTGCCAGGAACTATAAGGTCAGTGTGATATGCACAGAATGCGGTAGCACAGAACACAACATGGACCACCTTCTCAGGTATCATCCCATGCAGAGGAGCATGACGGAAAGCAGAGAAGCAGAGAGACACCGACATAGATACCCATGTAGTCACTTCTCACTGTATAGAGATCTGTAAAGGAATCACAGGAGAGAAGTCCTGCTAAAAAATATGCCTTGTTAGAGTTTATCCAGTCGACCACCGAGATAAGGCAATCAAAGTACAATCAGGTCCATAAATATTGGGACATCTACAAAATTCTAAAATTTTTGGCTCTATACACCACCACAATGGATTTGAAATGAAACAAACTAGATGAGCTTTAACTGCAGAGTGTCAGCTTTATTTGAGGGTATTTACATCCAAATCAGGTGAACGGTGTAGGAATTACAACAGTTTGCATATGTGCCTCCCACTTGTTAGGGGGCCGAAAGTAATGGGACAATTGGCTTCCCAGCTGTTCCATGGCCAGGTGTGTGTTATTCCCTCATTGTTCCAATTACAATGAGCAGATAAAAGGTCCAGAGTTCATTTCAAGTGTGCTATTTGCATTTGGAATCTGTTGCTGTCAACTCTCAAGATGAGATCCAAAGAGCTGTCACTATCAGTGAAGCAAGCCATCATTAGGCTGAAAAAAACTAAACAAACCCATCAGAGAGATAGCAAAAACATTAGGCATGGCCAAAACAACTGTTTCGAACATTCTTTAAAAGAAGGAACGCATCGGTGAGCTCAGCAACACCAAAAGACCCGGAAGACCACGGAAAACAACTGTGGTAGATGACCGAAGAATTCTTTTCCTTCACAACAGTTGGCCAGATCAAGAACACTCTCCAGAAGGTAGGTGTATGTGTGTCAATGTCAACAATCAAGAGAAGACTTCACCAGACTGAATACAGAGGGTTCACCACAAGATGTAAACCATTGGTGAGCCTCAAAAACAGGAAGGCTAGATTAGAGTTTGCCAAACGACATCTAAAAAAGCCTTCACAGTTCTGGAACAACATCCTATGGACAGATGAGACCAAGATCAACTTGTACCAGAGTGATGGGAAGAGAAGAGTATGGAGAAGGAAAGGAACTGCTCATGATCCTAAGCATACCACCTCATCAGTGAAACATGGTGGTGGTAGTGTCATGGCGTGGTTATGTATGGCTGCAAATGGAACTGGTTCTCTTGTATTTATTGATGATGTGACTGCTGACAAAAGCAGCAGGATGAATTCTGAAGTGTTTGGGGCAATATTATCTGCTCATATTCAGCCAAATGCTTTAGAAATCATTGGACGGCGCTTCACAGTGCAGATGGACAATGACCCAAAGCATACTACAAAAGCAACCAAAGAGTTTTTTAAGGGAAAGAAGCGGAATGTTATGCAATGGCCAAGTCAATCACCTGACCTGAATCCGATTGAGCATGTATTTTACTTGCTGAAGACAAAACTGAAGGGAAAATGCCCCAAGAACAAGCAGGAACTGAAGACAGTTGCAGTAGAGGCCTGGCAGAGCATCACCAGGGATGAAAGCCAGCGTCTGGTGATGTCCATGTGTTCCAAACTTCAGGCTGTAATTGACTGCAAAGGATTTGCAACCAAGTATTAAAAAGTGAAAGTTTGATTTATGATTATTATTATGTCCCATTACTTTTGGTCCTTTAACAAGTGGGAGGCACATATGCAAACTATTGTAATTCATACACCGTTCACATGATTTGGATGTAAATACCCTCAAATTAAAGCTGACAGTCTGCAGTTAAAGCACATCTAGCTCGTTTCATTTCAAATCCATTGTGGTGGTGTATAGAGCCAAAAATCTTAGAATTGTGTTGATGTCCCAATATTTATGGACCTGACTGTATATGCAATCTTAGATGATCAAAGCAACAGGTCTTTAGCTAAATCCACCCACTTTGGCACCTTCAACATTGTAGGGCCCGGTTCTCCTTACTCCTTAAGGACATGTGCAGGTACCGTTGAGACGGCAGGGAGGAAGGCAACTGGGTACAAGTGGATGGTCAGACCTACTTGTCCCTGCCAAGCATACTGGAGTGCAATCACATTCCTGAAAACCTGTCTTAGATAACTACTCCAGAGGTAGTGGCACACCACCCCCACCTGAGGCATATAGCTCACCTGATACCAGAACTGGACCCAGAAGCCCCGATAGTCTTACTCCTTGGAATAGACATACTACGAGTTCATAAGGCTAGAGGACAGATTAACGGTCCCCAAAACGCTTCATACGCCCAGAGACTTGACCTAGGATGGGTTATCATAGGAGACGTCTGTCTAGGAGGAGCACACAAGTCGACCTCAGTCAACAGTATGCTACACTTGAGAATGGATGTCCTTCCCTATTCCAGCCATGTCACAGCAGTTTCCTGATAAAATAACTGCCACACAGTGCTCCTGTGCCTTGTCCTTTCGCAGATACCTCCTGTGAAGACCACGCCTGCGATGGTGAGCAAGATCACTTAGGGTGCACTATTTTCCACAGGACAAGAGAAGACAACAGGGTTGCAATGTCCATAGAAGACAGGATGTTCTTGGATATCATGGATCAAGGAATAGTAAAAGACAAATCAAAAAGCTGGGTCACACTTTTACCATTTAAACCCTGAAGACAATGCTTACCTAACACCAAAGAACTTGTCTGCAGTCGATATATCTCACTCAAGCACAAACTTCAGAGGACACCAGAGATGAGAGAACATTTCATTACCTTCATGGAAAGAATATTCCAGAATAACCTTGCAGAAATGGCACCCACGCTCCAAGACTCCGAGGAGTGTTGGTACTTACCCATATTCAGTGTTTATCATCCTAAAAAACCAGGGCATATAGGAGTAGCATTCAACTCCAGCTCCAGGTGCAAAGGCGTCTCACTAAACAATGTCTTACTGTCTGGTCCAGACCTCAACAACAGACTTTTGGAGGTACTTCTACACTTCCGCAGAGATTCCATAGCATTTATGGCTGACATACAACAGATGTTGCACTGCTTCCTCATCAAGGAAGAACACAGAAACTACTTGAGGTTCTTCTGGTACCACATCAACGACCCCAATGAAGACATTGCAGAGTACCGAATGAGAGTGCACATCTTCGGAAACAGTCCTTCCCCTGCAGTCGCTATCTACGGTCTCAGACATTTAGCCCGAGAGGGTGAAGCAAAGTATGGGTCAGATGTCGGATCCTTTGTAGAAAAAGATTTCTATGTGAAAGACTGCTTGAAATCCACATTCACAAATAAGACCGCAATCAGTCTCCTGGAAAGGGCTCAAGAGATGCTCGCTCTATTAAATTTGAGGGTGCACAAAATCTCCTCCAACAGCCGTGAGTTAATGGAAGCCTTCTCACCCCAAGACCATTAAAGTGATCTAAAGGACTTGGACCTAAGCACTGTAGGAAGGTGCAGGGGTCCATCATTGACGGAAGGTACGTGTCACCGAGGTTCCTGGCCTCGGTGAGATAAGAACCGTTAATTTTGTGTGTCAACGGCAGCTAGTACTGGCTGACACTGTTGTACTTTGTATGACTGTAAAGCCAATCAGGGCCTGTTCTTATTGGGAGCAGCCAAAGAGCAGGGTGGGTGGCAATTCCTCACGTCCAGGCCAGGTTTTGGGCTGGGGTTTATAAAACCCAGCCAGCAGCTCAGCTGGGTGTGGTGTGATTCTCCAAGTGATACTGGAGCTGTGGAATCTCTGTATTTTGGGAGCCAAGGAGACCCGCCACGCTGCCAGGCTGAGAGCCACATGAGAGCAACCTGCTGTGGACTGCAAGGTGATTTCTGGAATCTTGCTGTGTGAATTAACAACAAGACCCTGTAAAGTGTTGTTTTTCCTTTTCTGCTTGTTTTGCTGTGAATAAACACTGAACTTTTGTTTTTCAACCGTGGTCTTGCATCTGTGTTGCGTCCGCTTACCCCGCCTACCAGAGCAAATCCCTACAATTGGTGGCTTGGAGCGGGCAAGCGCAGTGAGGCTGGCGTGAACGCCAAAGTATTTTTGGTTTGCATTTTTGGGCACGGTTGTATGTCATTTATTAAACCAGCTAAATTCAAACCTGTGGCTCAAGTCAAAATGGAGACTGTTGTGAAGGCCCTCATGGAGGCTAATTTGCAGCAGCGAGAGACCAACTTGCAGCAGCGAGAGGCTAACAAGCAGCAGCAAGAGACCAACCAGTTGCTGCTACAACACGTTATGGCTTTGCAAACAGCAGGAGCAACCCCAAGCGTCCATGATGCCCGGAAAGCAGTCCGTGCAGCGATACCTAAGATGACACCCACAGATGACATCGAGACCTACCAGGCGATGTATGAGAAAGTGGCCACCAGGGAAAGGCTGCCCCAGGACCAGTGGGCTGAGGTTGTTGCTGCTTTCCTGGCATCAGAATCTCAGCAGGTGTATTTCGATTTGCCGGACGATCAAGCGGCCGACTACCCAAAGGTAAAGGGGGAGATTTTGGCAAGACTGGGGGTGAATGTGCTGGTCCGGGCCCAGCGGGTGCATCAGTGGGAGTTCAACCCGGCTGAGCCCGTGAGACCCCAGTATTATAACCTGCTCAACCTGTTGCAAAAGTGGCTACAACCTGACGTACTGAGCCCCACTGCTATGCTGGAACGGTTGTTAGCAGACAGGTTCTGGAGGGCTCTGCCACCCCCTCTCCAGCAATGATACAGTACAGACCAAAAGTTTGGACACACCTTCTCATTCAAAGAGTTTTCTTTATTTTCATGACTATGAAGGCATCAAAACTATGAATTAACACATGTGGAATTATATACATAACAAACAAGTGTGAAACAACTGAAAATATGTCATATTCTAGGTTCTTCAAAGTAGCCACCTTTTGCTTTGATTACTGCTTTGCACACTCTTGGCATTCTCTTGATGAGCTTCATGAGGTAGGCCCCTGAAATGGTCTTCCAACAGTCTTGAAGGAGTTCCCAGAAATGCTTAGCACTTGTTGGCCCTTTTGCCTTCACTCTGCGGTCCAGCTCACACCAAACCATCTCGATTGGGTTCAGGTCCGGTGACTGTGGAGGCCAGGTCATCTGGCGCAGCACCCCTTCACTCTCCATCATGGTCAAATAGCCCTTACTTTCAAAGTAATGATGGCCACTTGTTTATCTTTACTTAGCTGCTTTTTTCTTGCCATAATACAAATTCTAACAGTCTATTCAGTAGGACTATCAGCTGTGTATCCACCTGACTTCTCCTTAACGCAACTGATGGTCCCAACCCCATTTATAAGGCAAGAAATCCCACTTATTAAACCTGACAGGGCACACCTGTGAAGCTCATCAAGAGAATGCCAAGAGTGTGCAAAGCAGTAATCAAAGCAAAAGGTGGCTACTTTGAAGAACCTAGAATATGACATATTTTCAGTTGTTTCACACTTACTTGTTATGTATATAATTCCACATGTGTTAATTCATAGTTTTGATGCCTTCAGTGTGAATCTACAATTTTCATAGTCATGAAAATAAAGGAAACTCTTTGAATGAGAAGGTGTGTCCAAACTTTTGGTCTGTACTGTATATATATATTTATATATATATATATATATATATATATATATATTAATAACACACACTACAGTCGTGGCCAAAAGTTTTGAGAATGACACAAATATTAGTTTTCACAAAGTTTGCTGCTAAACTGCTTTTTAGATCTTTGTTTCAATTGTTTCTGTGATGTAGTGAAATATAATTACATGCACTTCATACGTTTCAAAGGCTTTTATCGACAATTACATGACATTTATGCAAAGAGTCAGTATTTGCAGTGTTGGCCCTTCTTTTTCAGGACCTCTGCAATTCGACTGGGCATGCTCTCAATCAACTTCTGGGCCAATTCCTGACTGATAGCAACCCATTCTTTCATAATCACTTCTTGGAGTTTGTCAGAATTAGTGGGTTTTTGTTTGTCCAGCCGCCTCTTGAGGATTGACCACAAGTTCTCAATGGGATTAAGATTTGGGGAGTTTCCAGGCCATGGACCCAAAATGTCAACGTTTTGGTCCCCGAGCCACTTAGTTATCACTTTTGCCTTATGGCACAGTGCTCCATCGTGCTGGAAAATGCATTGTTCTTCACCAAACTGTTGTTGGATTGTTGGAAGAAGTTGCTGTTGGAGGGTGTTTTGGTACCATTCTTTATTCATGACTGTGTTTTTGGGCAAAATTGTGAGTGAGCCTACTCCCTTGGATGAGAAGCAACCCCACACATGAATGGTCTCAGGATGCTTTACTGTTGGCATGACACAAGACTGATGGTAGCGCTCCCCTTTTCTTCTCCGGACAAGCCTTATTCCAGATGCCCCAAACAATCGGAAAGAGGCTTCATCGGAGAATATGACTTTGCCCCAGCCCTCAGCAGTCCATTCACCATACTTTCTGCAGAAGATCAATCTGTCCCTGATGTTTTTTTTTTGGAGAGAAGTGGCTTTTTTGCTGCCCTTCTTGACACCAGGCCATATTCCAAAAGTCTTCGCCTCACTGTGCGTGCAGATGCGCTCACACCTGCCTGCTGCCATTCCTGAGCAAGCTCTGCACTGGTGGCACTCTGATCCCGCAACTGAATCCTCTTTAGGAGACGATCCTGGCGCTTGCTGGACTTTCTTGGACGCCCTGAAGCCTTCTTAACAAGAATTGAACCTCTTTCCTTGAAGTTCTTGATGATCCTATAAATTGTTGATTGAGGTGCAATCTTAGTAGCCACAATATCCTTGCCTGTGAAGCCATTTTTTTGAAACGCAATGATGGCTGCACGCGTTTCTTTGCAGGTCACCATGGTTAACAATGGAAGAACAATGATTTCAAGCATCACCCTCCTTTTAACATGTAAAGTCTGCCATTTTAACCCAATCAGCCTGACATAATGATCTCCAGCCTTGTGCTCGTCAACATTCTCACCTGAGTTAACAAGACGATTACTGAAATGATCTCAGCAGGTCCTTTAATGACAGCAATGAAATGCAGTGGAAAGTTTTTTTTGGGATTAAGTTAATTTTCATGGCAAAGAAGGACTATGCAATTCATCTGATCACTCTTCATAACATTCTGGAGTATATGCAAATTGCTATTATAAAAACTTAAGCAGCAACTTTTCCAATTTCCAATATTTATGTAATTCTCAAAACTTTTTGCCACGACTGTATATACCCCACCCTATATTCCCCACACATACATTGTCTATAGATTAAAGTTTTTGTTGGTCAGGAGGAGAAGCTTTCTTAGTCAGACTGCCATCATTTGCTGGTTCATTTAGCGTTACCCAGGGTGCACCACGCGGAGGCGAACCAGCTTTACACCCCATACCGTACCGTCCCTTCAATGGACAAGTACATCTGCTCAGCTGGGCAATATATGATTGCTCAGACCCCACACACATACCAAAGCAATACAATGCGATCTTTTAATGTTAACATTATGAACATGTGCCGCTCCTAAACCTCCACGATCAGCTGAAATCTGTGCAATAGTTTTATTTTATTTGTATTTATAATGTTTTCTATTCATAATGTATATATAATGTTTTTTTAGTTTACTAATAACGTCTTATTTATTTATTTTTTCAGCTTTATGTTTTGTTTTAACAAATAGGGTTCCCTTAAGGCCCCTATAGACAAGCCCAACTCATAAGTATCATGAAATACAGCAGCCGCAGGTACACATAAATGTGGGAGTATAAGGCATACACATAACTCCAAAGGATCAGGATAATAGCAGCAGTCATTGGTAACGGTGGAGTATAAGACCTACACATAACGTTAAAGCATCAGAAAAATAGCAGCAGTCATTGGTAACGGTGGAGTATAAGGCCTACACATAACACAGAAGTATCAGGATAATAACAGCAGTAATTGGTAACGGTGGAGTATAAGGCCTACACACAACACAGAATTATCAGGATAATAGCAGCAGTAATTGGTAATGGTGGAGTATAAAGCCTACACATAACGCTGAAGGATCAGTACAAGAGCAGCAGGCAGATGGTAAATTAACGTTGTACTTTAAGGCCAACACATAGCTCGTCCTATCTCAACAGGAACAGAAAACAGCATGTGCTAAGTTTGGAGCATAAAAGTGTTCGCAGGAATGGGCCCCCGGCAGACGTGACAAAAAACTATAATCAAATTAAAGAAAAAATGTGGGGGGTTGAGTCCGCACAACCCGTATGTAGGTGCATATCACTATGGCGAAATACATATACAAACGGAAAATGCAAATGTGATCGCACACTACATCCAGCATTCTGCCCTGCCTCCATGCTGGATGAGACATTGGTGTACATTTTGGCCAAAGCATAATAAGCCACTCACCGCGTCAAGGTCGTCTCATTTGAGTGGTCCCTAACACTTGTTCCTACCCGTTTATGGGCCATGACAGCCACATAAAGTCCAGGGAATGCAGGTCAGCATGCAAGCCAAGCACACTCTGCTTTTAACCCCGTCCGGTGCCATTACAGCTTTCATCGGATCCAGGGATGCAAGTACCAACATGCATGCTGAGCCCACCATATACTTCTCCTGGAGCCAAATGGCTACTAGTAGGTTCTATATAAGCAGACTCAGTTTTATACTGACTTTAAAACCAGCCTCCAGGACAGATTGACTGGTCAGGTGTGCATGACTCAAAGGAGATCGCCACGCCTCCAATATAAACTACAAAGAAAAAATGTGGGGGGTTGAGTCCGCACAACCCGTATGTAGGTGCATATCACTATGGCGAAATACATATACAAACGGAAAATGCAAATGTGATCGCACACTACATCCAGCATTCTGCCCTGCCTCCATGCTAAATGAGACATTGGTGTACATTTTGGCCAAAGCGTAATAAGCCACTCACCGCGTCAACTTAAACAACACCAACAGCAGCAAGTTTTGGCTTCTCATACATCAGGAGTGTTTTCCCACGCATAAAAAATACCAATTTTTCAGCATACAATTTATCATTTTGTTGATTTATTTAAAGGGCCATCCAACTAAACTCTTTTTTTTTTTTTTGGTGTACTTATAATCCCTATCCTGCGATATTGCTATACATTATGTTATTAATAATTTTCCTTCAGTAGATTTGGCAAAAAAATTACTTTTATGATATGCTAATTACCTGTCTACCAGCAAGTAGGGCGTCTACTTGCTGGTAGCAGCCGCAGAAAACCGCCACCTCCTCTTGTTGATTGACAGGGCCAGCCACGATCTCCTACTCCGGCCGGCCCTGTCAGCATTTAAAAAATCGCGCGCCTGTGTTGATTCGGCACAGGCGCTCTGAGATAAGGAGGCTCGCCTCCTCAACACTCCCTCAGTGCGCCTGCGCCGATGACGTCTTCTCTTTAGGTGAAATATTTCTTTGCCCAAAATGGCTGTATTTCAAATGGCTGTACTTCAAATGGCTGAATCAAACCACTGTATGTATAGGGGAGATCTCACACGCCATGAATCAGTGTAGGCCTGAAGTAAATATATCTTTGCACAAAATGGCTGTATTTAAAATAGCTGTATTTCAAATGGCTGAATCAAACCCCTGTATGTATATAGGGGATAACACACGCACTGAATCAGTGTAGGCCTGAAGTAAATATAGCTTTGCACAAAATGGCTGTATTTCAAATGGCTGACTCAAACCCCTGTATGTATATAGGGGATCACACACGCCCTGAATCAGTGTAGGTCTGAAGTATATATATGTTTGCGGAAAATGGCTGTATTTCAAATGTCTGATTTAAACCCCTGTATGTAGGGGGGTATCTCACACGGTCTGAACCAGTGTAGGCCTGAAGTAAATATATCTTTGCACAAAATAGCTGTATTTCAAATGGCTGAATCAAACCACTGTATGTATAGGGGGGATCACACACGCCCTGAATCAGTGTAGGCCTGAAGTAAATATATCTTTGCACAAAATGGCTGTATTTCAAATGGCTGTATTTCAAATGTCGGATTCAAACACCTGTATGAAAAAGGGCTATCTCACAAGGCCTGAACCAATGTAGGCCTAAAGTAAATAAAGTAAATATATCTTTGCACAAAATGGCTGTATTTCAAATGCCTGTATTTCAAATGCCTGATTCAAACACCTGTATGAAAAAGGGGTATCTCACATGGTCTGAACCAGTGAAGGCCTGAAGTAAATATATCTTTGCACAAAATAGCTGTATTTCAAATGGCTGTATTTCAAATGCCTGATTTAAACTTCTGTATGTAGGGGGGTATCTCACACGGTCTGAACCAGTGTAGACCTGAAGTAAATATATCTTTGCACAAAATGGCTGTATTTTAAATGGATGTATTTCAAATGCCTGATTCAAACCCCTGTATGTAAAAGGGGTATCTCACAAGGCCTGAACCAATGTAGGCCTGAAGTAAATATATCTTTGCACAAAATGGATGTATTTCAAATGCCTGATTCATACCCCTGTATGTAGGGGGGTATCTCACATGGTCTGAACCAGTGTAGGCCTGAAGTAAATATATCTTTGCACAAAATGGCTGTATTTCAAATGGCTGAATCAAACCCCTGTATGTATAGGGGGGATCACACACGCCCTGAATCAGCTTAGGCCTGAAGTAAATATATCATTGCACAAAATGACTGTATTTCAAATGGTAGAATCAAACCACTGTATATATAGGGGGATCACACACGCCCTAAATCAGTGTAGGCCTGAAGTAAAAATATCTTTGCACAAAATGGCTGTATTTCAAATGGCTGTATTTTAAATGCCTGACTCAAACCCCTGTATGTAGGGGGGTATCTCACACGGTCTAAACCAGTGTAGGCCTGAAGTAAATTTATCTTTGCACAAAATGGCTGTATTTCAAATGGCTGTATTTCATATGGCTAAATCAAACCCTTGTATGTATAGGGGGGGATCACACACGCCCTGAATCAGTGTAAGCCTGAAGTAAATATATCTTTGCACAAAATGGCTGTATTTCAAATGGCTGAATCAAACCACTGTATGTATAAGGGGGATCACACACGCCGTGAATCAGTGTAGGTCTGAAGTATATATATCTTTGCGCAAAATGGCTGTATTTCAAATGCCTGATTTAAACCCCTGTATGTAGGGGGGTATCTCACACGGTCTGAACCAGTCTAGGCCTGAAGTAAATATATCTTTGCTCAAAATGGCTCTATTTCAAATGGCTGTATTTCATATGGCTAAATCAAACCCTTGTATGTATAGGAGGGGATCACACACGCCCTGAATCAGTGTAAGCCTGAAGTAAATATATCTTTGCACAAAATGGCTGTATTTCAAATGGCTGAATCAAATTCCTGTATGTATAGGAGGGATCACATACGCCATGAATCACTGTAGGCCTGAAGTAGATATATTTTTGCACAAAATGGCTGTATTTCTAATGCCTGATTCAAACCCCAGTATGTAGGGGGGGGGGGGATAACACACGCCCTGAATCAGTGTATGCCTGAAGTAAATATATCTTTGCACAAAATGGCTGTATTTCAAATGGCTGTATTTTAAATGCCTGATTCAAACCCCTGTATGTAAAAGGGGTATCTCACAAGGCCTGAACCACTGTAGCCCTGAAGTAAATATATCTTTGCACAAAATTGCTGTATTTCAAATGGCTGTATTTAAAATGGCTGAATCAAAACCGTGTATGTATAGGGGGGTCACACACGCCCTGAATCAGTGTAGGCCTGAAGTAAATATATCTTTGCACAAAATGGCTGTATTTCAAATGGCTGAATCAAACCACTGTATGTATAAGGGGGATCACACACGCCGTGAATCAGTGTAGGTCTGAAGTATATATATCTTTGCGAAAAATGGCTGTATTTCAAATGCCTGATTTAAACCCCTGTATGTAGGGGGGGATCACACACGCCCTGAATCAGTGTAGGCCTGAAGTAAATATATCTTTGCACAAAATGGCTGTATTTCAAATTGCTGTATTTCAAATGGCTGATTCAAACTCCTGTATGTAGAGGGGGTATCTCACAATGCCAGAACCACTGAAGGCCTGAAGTAAATAAATCTTTGCACAAAATGGCTGTATTTCAAAAGGCTGAATCAAACCAGTGTATGTATAGGGGGTTCACACACGCCCTGAATCAGTGTAGGCCTGAAGTAAATATATCTTTGCGCAAAATGGCTGTATTTCAAATGGCTGTATTTCAAATGCCTGATTTAAACCTCTGTATGTAGGGGGGGTATCTCACAAGTAGAGTTGAGCGAACACCTGGATGTTCGGGTTCGACGAGTTCGGCCGAACTTTCGAAAAATGTTCGGGTTCGGGATCCGAACTCGACCCGAACTTCATCCCGAACCCGAACCCCATAGAAGTCAATGGGGACCCGAACTTTTGGGCACTAAAAAGGCTGTAAAACACACCCGGAAAGGGCTAGAGGGCTGCAAAAGGCAGCAAAATGTAGTTAAATCCCCTGCAAACAAATGTAGATAGGGAAATGATGAGTTAACATAAAATAAATAAAAATTAAACAATATTAATTGGAGTGAGGTCCCATAGCACAGAATCAGGCTTCAAGTCACCCACCAATGGAGAAGGTCACTTACTATTATTTTGACCACAGCACCCAGACAAAGGAGAGAGGTCCCACAGCAGAGAACCAGGCATCATATCACCCACCACAGGAGTAGGCCACCATTTAGTTACTTTGACCCCTACACCCAGACGGAGGAGAGAGGTTACACAGCAGAGAATCAGGCATTTAGATCACCCACCACAGGAGTAGGCCACCATTGAATCAGACCCCGGCAACCATGTCAGATGGCACAAGCATAAGCTTTATATCAATCAGCACAGGAGAAGGCGACTTTGACAGACTTTGACCCCTACACCCGGACGGAGGAGAGAGGTTTCAAAGCAGAGAATCAGGCATTTAGATCACCCACCACAGGAGTAGGCCCCAATTTAATGGGACCCCGGCAACCATGTCAGATGGCACAACCATCAGCTTCATATCAATCAGCACAGGAGAAGGCGACTTTGAAAGACTTTGACCCCTACACCCAGACGGAGGAGAGAGGTTTCACAGCAGAGAATCAGGCATTTAGATCACCCACCACAGGAGTAGGCCCCCATTGAATCAGACCCTGGCAACCATGTCAGATGGCACAACCATCAGCTTTATATCAATCAGCACAGGAGAAGGCGACTTTGAAAGACTTTGACCCCTACACCCAGATGGAGGAGAGAGGTTTCACAGCAGAGAATCAGGCATCATATCAACCACCACAGGAGAAGCCACCATTTAGTTACTTTGACCCCTGCACCCAGGAAGAGGAGAGAGGCACCACAGCACATATTCTGGCATCATATCAGCCACCACAGGAGAAGCCACCATTGAGTTACTTTGACCCCCGCACCCAGGAAGAGGAGAGAGGCACCACAGCACATATTCTGGCATCATATCAGCCACCACAGGAGAAGCCACCATTGAGTTACTTTGACCCCCGCACCCAGGAAGAGGAGAGAGGCACCACAGCACATATTCTGGCATCATATCAGCCACCACAGGAGAAGCCACCATTGAGTTACTTTGACCCCTGCACCCAGGAAGAGGAGAGAGGCCCCACAGCACATATTCTGGCATCATACTAACCACCACAGGAGAAGCCACCATTGAGTTACTTTGACCCCTGCACCCAGGAAGAGGAGAGAGGCCCCACAGCACATATTCTGGCATCATATCAGCCACCACAGGAGAAGCCACCATTGAGTTACTTTGACCCCCGCACCCAGGAAGAGGAGAGAGGCACCACAGCACATATTCTGGCATCATATCAGCCACCACAGGAGAAGCCACCATTGAGTTACTTTGACCCTTGCACCCAGGAAGAGGAGAGAGGCCCCACAGCACATATTCTGGCATCATATCAGCCACCACAGGAGAAGCCACCATTGAGTTACTTTGACCGCCGCACCCAGGAAGAGGAGAGAGGCACCACAGCACATATTCTGGCATCATATCAGCCACCACAGGAGAAGCCACCATTGAGTTACTTTGACCCCTGCACCCAGGAAGAGGAGAGAGGCCCCACAGCACATATTCTGGCATCATATCAGCCACCACAGGAGAAGCCACCATTGAGTTACTTTGACCCCTGCACCCAGGAAGAGGAGAGAGGCCCCACAGCACATATTCTGGCATCATACTAACCACCACAGGAGAAGCCACCATTGAGTTACTTTGACCCCTGCACCCAGGAAGAGGAGAGAGGCCCCACAGCACATATTCTGGCATCATATCAGCCACCACAGGAGAAGCCACCATTGAGTTACTTTGACCCCCGCACCCAGGAAGAGGAGAGAGGCACCACAGCACATATTCTGGCATCATATCAGCCACCACAGGAGAAGCCACCATTGAGTTACTTTGACCCCTGCACCCAGGAAGAGGAGAGAGGCCCCACAGCACATATTCTGGCATCATACTAACCACCACAGGAGAAGCCACCATTGAGTTACTTTGACCCCTGCACCCAGGAAGAGGAGAGAGGCCCCACAGCACATATTCTGGCATCATACTAACCACCACAGGAGAAGCCACCATTGAGTTACTTTGACCCCTGCACCCAGGAAGAGGAGAGAGGCCCCACAGCACATATTCTGGCATCATATCAGCCACCACAGGAGAAGCCACCATTGAGTTACTTTGACCCCCGCACCCAGGAAGAGGAGAGAGGCACCACAGCACATATTCTGGCATCATATCAGCCACCACAGGAGAAGCCACCATTGAGTTACTTTGACCCCTGCACCCAGGAAGAGGAGAGAGGCCCCACAGCACATATTCTGGCATCATACTAACCACCACAGGAGAAGCCACCATTGAGTTACTTTGACCCCTGCACCCAGGAAGAGGAGAGAGGCCCCACAGCACATATTCTGGCATCATATCAGCCACCACAGGAGAAGCCACCATTGAGTTACTTTGACCCCCGCACCCAGGAAGAGGAGAGAGGCACCACAGCACATATTCTGGCATCATATCAGCCACCACAGGAGAAGCCACCATTGAGTTACTTTGACCCCCGCACCCAGGAAGAGGAGAGAGGCACCACAGCACATATTCAGGCATCATATCACACACCACAGGAGAAGGCCTCTTTCAGTGATTTAGGCCTTTGGACCCAGACAGAGGAGAGAGGCACCACAGCACATATTCTGGCATCATATCAGCCACCACAGGAGAAGCCACCATTGAGTTACTTTGACCCCTGCACCCAGGAAGAGGAGAGAGGCCCCACAGCACATATTCTGGCATCATATCAGCCACCACAGGAGAAGCCACCATTTAGTTACTTTGACCCCTGCACCCAGGAAGAGGAGAGAGGCACCACAGCACATATTCTGGCATCATATCAGCCACCACAGGAGAAGCCACCATTTAGTTACTTTGACCCCTTCACCCAAACAGAGGAGAGAGGTTCCACATCAGAGAATCAGGCATCATATCAACCACCACAGGAGTAGGCCACAATTTAGTTTATTTGACCCCTGCACCCAGGAAGAGGAGAGAGGCCCCACAGCACATATTCTGGCATCATATCACACACCACAGGAGAAGGCCTCTTTCAGTGATTTAGGCCTTTGGACCCAGACAGAGGAGAGAGTTCAGAGATTAGCTTCATATCCCCCAGCACAGCAGAAGACCGCTTTATTTGACTTAGGCCTCAGCACCCAGACAGAAGACAGAGGTAGCATGGCAGAGGTTATGGCTTCATGTCACCCGTTAGTTTAACCGGCCACTTTCATCTGGTTAGGCCCCGGCGCCCAGACAGAGAAGAGTTTCATTCAACTGTGGGTTTCATAAAATTTGTATCAAATAAAGAAGTGGCCCGTAGCACAACAAGACATGTTTTAGGCAGTTAATAAGGACTACTCTGCACAAGGGAGGGACAGGTCCTGTGGGATCCATGCCTGGTTCATCTTTATGAAGGTCAGCTTGTCCACGTTGGCTGTGGACAGGCGGCTGCGCTTGTCAGTAATGACGCCCCCTGCCGTGCTGAATACGCGTTCAGATAAAACGCTGGCCGCCGGGCAGGAAAGCACCTCCAAGGCATAACATGCTAACTCTGGCCACGTGGACAATTTCGAAACCCAGTAGTTGAATGGGGCCGAACCATCCGTCAGGATGTGGAGGGGTGTGCAGACATACTGTTCAACCATGTTAGTGAAATGCTGCCTCCTGCTAACACGTTCCGTATCAGGTGTCGGTGCAGATAGCTGTGGCGTGGAGACAAAACTTTTCCACATTTCTGCCATGCTAACCCTGCCCTCAGATGAGCTGGCCGTGACACAGCTGCGTTGGCGACCTCTTGCCACTCCTCTGCCTTCACCTTCCACCTGTTCCCCTGTGACATGTGGGAATGCTCTCAAGAGCGCCTCTATCAGCGTGCGCTTGTACTCGCGCATCTTACGGTCGCGCTCCAGTTCAGGAATTAAAGTGGGCACATTGTCTTTATACCGGGGATCCAGCAGGGTGGCCACCCAGTAGTCTGCACACGTTAAAACGTGGGCAACTCTGCTGTCGTTTCGCAGGCATTGGAGCATATATTCGCTCATGTGGGCCAGGCTACCCATGGGTAAGGACAAGCTGTCCTCTGTGGGAGGCGTATCGTCATCGTCCACCGTATCCCCCCAGCCACGCACCAGTGATGGGCCTGGGCTGCCACCCCGCTGTGAACTTGCGTCATCCTCGTCCCCCTCCACCTCCTCCTCCTCCTCGTCCTCCAGTACAGTGCCTTGGCTGGCGACTTGTGAACCTATCCTCTGCTGCTTAAACAAACCTCCCTCTGAGCCACTTCGAACAGACTGGCCCGAAAGTGTTAGAAACGAGCCCTCATCCTCCTCCTCCTCCTCCACCTGGGCCACCTCCTCTAACATCATTGCCCTAAGTGTTTTCTCAAGGAGACATAGAAGTGGTATTGTAACGCTGATAACAGTGTCATCGCCACTGGCCATGTTGGTGGAGTACTCGAAACAGCGCAGCAGGGCACACAGGTCTCGCATGGAGGCCCAATCATTGGTGGTGAAGTGGTGCTGTTCGGCAGTACGACTGACGCGAGCGTGCTGCAGCTGAAACTCCACTATGGCCTGCTGCTGCTCGCACAGTCTCTCCAGCATGTGCAAGGTGGAGTTCCACCGGGTGGGCACGTCGCATATGAGGCGGTGAGCGGGAAGGCCGAAGTTCCGCTGTAGCGCAGACAGGCGAGCAGCGGCAGGATGTGAACGGCGGAAGCGCGCACAGACGGCCCGCACTTTATGCAGCAGCTCTGACATGTTGGGGTAGTGGTGAATGAACCTCTGCACCACCAAGTTCAGCACATGCGCCAGGCAAGGGATGTGCGTCAAACCGGCTAGTCCCAGAGCTGCCACGAGCTTTCGCCCATTATCGCATACCACCAGGCCTGGCTTGAGGCCCACCGGCAGAAACCACTCGTCGGTCTGTTGTTCAATACCCCGCCACAACTCCTTTGCGCTGTGGGGCCTGTCCCCCAAACATATGAGTTTCAGAATGGCCTGCTGACGTTTACCCCGGGCTGTGCTGAAGTTGGTGGTGAAGGTGTGTGGCTGACCGGATGAGCTGGTGGAAGCAGTGGAGGAGGAAGCCGAGTAGGAGGAGGAGGCTACAGGAGGCAGAGAATGATGCCCTGCGATCCTAGGGGGCGGAAGGACGTGCGCCAAGGAACTGTCCGCCGGGGGCCCAGCCGCCACTACATTCATCCAGTGTGCAGTTAGTGAGATATAGCGTCCCTGGCCGTGCTTACTGGTCCACGTATCTGTGGTTAGGTGGACCTTGCCACAAATGGCGTTGCGCAGTGCACACTTGATTTTATCGGACACTTGCATGTGCAGGGAAGGCACGGCTGTCTTGGAGAAGTAGTGGCGGCTGGGAACCACATACTGCGGGACAGCCATGGCCATCAGCTGTTTGAAGCTGTCTGTGTCCACCAGCCGGAATGACAGCATTTCAAAGGCCAGCAGTTTAGAAATGCTGGCGTTCAGGCCAAGGGCTCGAGGGTGACTCGGGGGGAATTTGCGCTTCCTCTCTAAGGTTTGAGATATTGAGAGCTGAACGCTGCTGTGTGATATAGTGGAGACGCTAGTTGACGGTGGCGGTGGTGGTGGTGTCGGTGGCACATCCTCTGTTTGCTGCTCGGCAGGTGGCAACATTCCTCTCGAGGCGGAAGCCGAGGCAGCAGCGGTAGAGGGAGCAGGGGGAGCCTCAGCGAGTGCCTGGTTTTTAAGGTGTGTACCCCACTGCAGTTCATGCTTTGCATGTAGATGCCTGGTCATGCAGGTTGTGCTGAGGTTCAGAACGTTAATGCCTCGCCTCAGGCTCTGATGGCAGAGCGTGCAAGTCACTCGGGTCTTGTCGGTAGGACATTGTTTAAAGAAGTGCCATGCCAGGGAACTCTTTGAAGCTGCCTTTGTGGGGCTGGGTCCCTGTTGGCGATGTCCAGTAGCAGGCGAACTCTGGGGGCGGCGGCTCGTCTGCTTTGGCCCCCTGCTCCCTCTTTGGCTTCGCTGTTGTCTCGGTCTCACCACTACCTCTTCCTCTGAACTGTGAAAGTCATCGCCACGACCTTCAGTCCATGTGGGGTCTAAGACCTCATCGTCCTCTGCATCGTCTTCCACCCAGTCTCCCTCCCTGACCTCCTCCTGTTCAGTCTGCACACTGCAAAAAGACGCGGCAGTGGGCACCTGTGTTTCGTCATCATCAGAGAGTCGGTGACTCTGCTGTGGTGGTATTCCCATGTCCTCTTCATCTGGAGACATAAGTGGTTGTGCGTCAGTGCATGGTATGTCTTCCTCCACTGGGGAAGGGCTAGGTGGACGCCCCTGGGAAACCCTGGAAGCAGAGTCTTCAAACAGAAGAAGAGACTGCTGCATAACTTGTGGCTCAGACCGTTTCCCTGATATGCTTGGGGGTGATGTGACAGACTGATGGGCTTGGTTTTCAGGTGCCACCTGTGCGCTTTCCGCAGAAGACTGGGTGGAAGACCATGTGGTGAACGTGCTGGAAGCACTGTCGGCCACCCAATCGATTAATGCCTGTACCTGCTCAGGCCTTACCATCCTAAGAGCGGCATTGGGCCCCACGAGATATTGCGGTACATTCTGCCGGCTAGTTGAGGGAGTTCGTTCCCTACTGTGTGCGCCTGGGGCCGAACGGCCACGTCCTCTACCAGCAACAGAGGCTCCACGGACACCACCACGACCGCGTCCTCGTCCCTTAATAGTATTTTTCTTCATTGTTGCGATTCAACTCGCACCACAATGAAATATATTATTTTTTATAAGCAAAATCCCCTCACTGGAATACTTTCAGTCTTTTGACTGTATGGATTACAGATAGAATGACTGTTATATGTGAGTACCGCTTTCTTTGACAGATTCTAGTATGGTTACATATATGTTTTCCCAACCCCAGCACATTAGTTTGCTAATTCCAGATGTATGAAACGCAGGCCTAACTGTATCTAGTATATTGAACGCCAGATAAACTAACTTGGCCTTTATTAAATAAAAAAAAAATTCCCTCACTGGAATACTTTCAGTCTTTTGACTGTATGGATTACAGATGGAATGACTGTTATATGTGAGTACCGCTTTCTTTGACAGATTCTAGTATGGGTACATATATGTTTTCCCAACCCCAGCACATTAGTTTGCTAATTCCAGATGTATGAAACGCAGGCCTAACTGTATCTAGTATATTGAACGCCAGATAAACTAACTTGGCCTTTTTTAAATTAAAAAAAAATTCCCTCACTGGAATACTTTCAGTCTTTTGACTGTATGGATTACAGATGGAATGACTGTTATATGTGAGTACCGCTTTCTTTGACAGATTCTAGTATGGGTACATATATGTTTTCCCAACCCCAGCACATTAGTTTGCTAATTCCAGATGTATGAAACGCAGGCCTAACTGTATCTAGTATATTGAACGCCAGATAAACTAACTTGGCCTTTTTAAATAAAAAAATTCCCTCACTGGAATACTTTCAGTCTTTTGACTGTATGGATTACAGATGGAATGACTGTTATATGTGAGTACCGCTTTCTTTGACAGATTCTAGTATGGGTACATATATGTTTTCCCAACCCCAGCACATTAGTTTGCTAATTCCAGATGTATGAAACGCAGGCCTAACTGTATCTAGTATATTGAACGCCAGATAAACTAACTTGGCCTTTTTTAAATAAAAAAAATCCCCTCACTGGAATACTTTCAGTCTTTTGACTGTATGGATTACAGATGGAATGACTGTTATATGTGAGTACCGCTTTCTTTGACAGATTCTAGTATGGGTACATATATGTTTTCCCAACCCCAGCACATTAGTTTGCTAATTCCAGATGTATGAAACGCAGGCCTAACTGTATCTAGTATATTGAACGCCAGATAAACTAACTTGGCCTTTTTTAAATAAAAAAAATCCCCTCACTGGAATACTTTCAGTCTTTTGACTGTATGGATTACAGATGGAATGACTGTTATATGTGAGTACCGCTTTCTTTGACAGATTCTAGTATGGGTACATATATGTTTTCCCAACCCCAGCACATTAGTTTGCTAATTCCAGATGTATGAAACGCAGGCCTAACTGTATCTAGTATATTGAACGCCAGATAAACTAACTTGGCCTTTTTTAAATAAAAAAAATCCCCTCACTGGAATACTTTCAGTCTTTTGACTGTATGGATTATAGATGGAATGACTGTTATATGTGAGTACCGCTTTCTTTGACAGATTTAGTATGGGTACATATATGTTTTCCCAACCCCAGCACATTAGTTTGCTAATTCCAGATGTATGAAACGCAGGCCTAACTGTATCTAGTATATTGAACGCCAGATAAACTAACTTGGCCTTTTTTAAATAAAAAAAATCCCCTCACTGGAATACTTTCAGTCTTTTGACTGTATGGATTACAGATGGAATGACTGTTATATGTGAGTACCGCTTTCTTTGACAGATTCTAGTATGGGTACATATATGTTTTCCCAACCCCAGCACATTAGTTTGCTAATTCCAGATGTATGAAACGCAGGCCTAACTGTATCTAGTATATTGAACGCCAGATAAACTAACTTGGCCTTTTTTAAATAAAAAAAATCCCCTCACTGGAATACTTTCAGTCTTTTGACTGTATGGATTACAGATGGAATGACTGTTATATGTGAGTACCGCTTTCTTTGACAGATTCTAGTATGGGTACATATATGTTTTCGCTACCCCAGCACATTAGTTTGCTAATTCCAGATGTATGAAACGCAGGCCTAACTGTATCTAGTATATTGAACGCCAGATAAACTAACTTGGCCTTTTTTAAATAAAAAAAATCCCCTCACTGGAATACTTTCAGTCTTTTGACTGTATGGATTACAGATGGAATGACTGTTATATGTGAGTACCGCTTTCTTTGACAGATTCTAGTATGGGTACATATATGTTTTCCCAACCCCAGCACATTAGTTTGCTAATTCCAGATGTATGAAACGCAGGCCTAACTGTATCTAGTATATTAAACGCCAGATAAACTAACTTGGCCTTTTTTAAATAAAAAAAAATTCCCTCACTGGAATACTTTCAGTCTTTTGACTGTATGGATTACAGATGGAATGACTGTTATATGTGAGTACCGCTTTCTTTGACAGATTCTAGTATGGGTACATATATGTTTTCCCAACCCCAGCACATTAGTTTGCTAATTCCAGATGTATGAAACGCAGGCCTAACTGTATCTAGTATATTGAACGCCAGATAAACTAACTTGGCCTTTTTTAAATAAAAAAAATTCCCTCACTGGAATACTTTCAGTCTTTTGACTGTATGGATTACAGATGGAATGACTGTTATATGTGAGTACCGCTTTCTTTGACAGATTCTAGTATGGGTACATATATGTTTTCCCAACCCCAGCACATTAGTTTGCTAATTCCAGATGTATGAAACGCAGGCCTAACTGTATCTAGTATATTGAACGCCAGATAAACTAACTTGGCCTTTTTTAAATAAAAAAAATCCCCTCACTGGAATACTTTCAGTCTTTTGACTGTATGGATTACAGATGGAATGACTGTTATATGTGAGTACCGCTTTCTTTGACAGATTCTAGTATGGGTACATATATGTTTTCCCAACCCCAGCACATTAGTTTGCTAATTCCAGATGTATGAAACGCAGGCCTAACTGTATCTAGTATATTGAACGCCAGATAAACTAACTTGGCCTTTTTTAAATAAAAAAAAATTCCCTCACTGGAATACTTTCAGTCTTTTGACTGTATGGATTACAGATGGAATGACTGTTATATGTGAGTACCGCTTTCTTTGACAGATTCTAGTATGGGTACATATATGTTTTCCCAACCCCAGCACATTAGTTTGCTAATTCCAGATGTATGAAACGCAGGCCTAACTGTATCTAGTATATTGAACGCCAGATAAACTAACTTGGCCTTTTTTAAATAAAAAAAATCCCCTCACTGGAATACTTTCAGTCTTTTGACTGTATGGATTACAGATGGAATGACTGTTATATGTGAGTACCGCTTTCTTTGACAGATTCTAGTATGGGTACATATATGTTTTCCCAACCCCAGCACATTAGTTTGCTAATTCCAGATGTATGAAACGCAGGCCTAACTGTATCTAGTATATTGAACGCCAGATAAACTAACTTGGCCTTTTTTAAATAAAAAAAATCCCCTCACTGGAATACTTTCAGTCTTTTGACTGTATGGATTACAGATGGAATGACTGTTATATGTGAGTACCGCTTTCTTTGACAGATTCTAGTATGGGTACATATATGTTTTCCCAACCCCAGCACATTAGTTTTCTAATTCCAGATGTATGAAACGCAGGCCTAACTGTATCTAGTATATTGAACGCCAGATAAACTAACTTGGCCTTTTTTAAATAAAAAAAATCCCCTCACTGGAATACTTTCAGTCTTTTGACTGTATGGATTACAGATGGAATGACTGTTATATGTGAGTACCGCTTTCTTTGACAGATTCTAGTATGGGTACATATATGTTTTCCCAACCCCAGCACATTAGTTTGCTAATTCCAGATGTATGAAACGCAGGCCTAACTGTATCTAGTATATTGAACGCCAGATAAACTAACTTGGCCTTTTTTAAATAAAAAAAATCCCCTCACTGGAATACTTTCAGTCTTTTGACTGTATGGATTACAGATGGAATGACTGTTATATGTGAGTACCGCTTTCTTTGACAGATTCTAGTATGGGTACATATATGTTTTCCCAACCCCAGCACATTAGTTTGCTAATTCCAGATGTATGAAACGCAGGCCTAACTGTATCTAGTATATTGAACGCCAGATAAACTAACTTGGCCTTTTTTAAATAAAAAAAATCCCCTCACTGGAATACTTTCAGTCTTTTGACTGTATGGATTACAGATGGAATGACTGTTATATGTGAGTACCGCTTTCTTTGACAGATTCTAGTATGGGTACATATATGTTTTCCCAACCCCAGCACATTAGTTTGCTAATTCCAGATGTATGAAACGCAGGCCTAACTGTATCTAGTATATTGAACGCCAGATAAACTAACTTGGCCTTTTTTAAATAAAAAAAATCCCCTCACTGGAATACTTTCAGTCTTTTGACTGTATGGATTATAGATGGAATGACTGTTATATGTGAGTACCGCTTTCTTTGACAGATTTTAGTATGGGTACATATATGTTTTCCCAACCCCAGCACATTAGTTTGCTAATTCCAGATGTATGAAACGCAGGCCTAACTGTATCTAGTATATTGAACGCCAGATAAACTAACTTGGCCTTTTTTAAATAAAAAAAATCCCCTCACTGGAATACTTTCAGTCTTTTGACTGTATGGATTACAGATGGAATGACTGTTATATGTGAGTACCGCTTTCTTTGACAGATTCTAGTATGGGTACATATATGTTTTCCCAACCCCAGCACATTAGTTTGCTAATTCCAGATGTATGAAACGCAGGCCTAACTGTATCTAGTATATTAAACGCCAGATAAACTAACTTGGCCTTTTTTAAATAAAAAAAAAATTCCCTCACTGGAATACTTTCAGTCTTTTGACTGTATGGATTACAGATGGAATGACTGTTATATGTGAGTACCGCTTTCTTTGACAGATTCTAGTATGGGTACATATATGTTTTCCCAACCCCAGCACATTAGTTTGCTAATTCCAGATGTATGAAACGCAGGCCTAACTGTATCTAGTATATTGAACGCCAGATAAACTAACTTGGCCTTTTTTAAATAAAAAAAATCCCCTCACTGGAATACTTTCAGTCTTTTGACTGTATGGATTATAGATGGAATGACTGTTATATGTGAGTACCGCTTTCTTTGACAGATTTTAGTATGGGTACATATATGTTTTCCCAACCCCAGCACATTAGTTTGCTAATTCCAGATGTATGAAACGCAGGCCTAACTGTATCTAGTATATTGAACGCCAGATAAACTAACTTGGCCTTTTTTAAATAAAAAAAATCCCCTCACTGGAATACTTTCAGTCTTTTGACTGTATGGATTACAGATGGAATGACTGTTATATGTGAGTACCGCTTTCTTTGACAGATTCTAGTATGGGTACATATATGTTTTCGCTACCCCAGCACATTAGTTTGCTAATTCCAGATGTATGAAACGCAGGCCTAACTGTATCTAGTATATTGAACGCCAGATAAACTAACTTGGCCTTTTTTAAATAAAAAAAATCCCCTCACTGGAATACTTTCAGTCTTTTGACTGTATGGATTACAGATGGAATGACTGTTATATGTGAGTACCGCTTTCTTTGACAGATTCTAGTATGGGTACATATATGTTTTCCCAACCCCAGCACATTAGTTTGCTAATTCCAGATGTATGAAACGCAGGCCTAACTGTATCTAGTATATTGAACGCCAGATAAACTAACTTGGCCTTTTTTAAATAAAAAAAAAATTCCCTCACTGGAATACTTTCAGTCTTTTGACTGTATGGATTACAGATGGAATGACTGTTATATGTGAGTACCGCTTTCTTTGACAGATTCTAGTATGGGTACATATATGTTTTCCCAACCCCAGCACATTAGTTTGCTAATTCCAGATGTATGAAACGCAGGCCTAACTGTATCTAGTATATTAAACGCCAGATAAACTAACTTGGCCTTTTTTAAATAAAAAAAATTCCCTCACTGGAATACTTTCAGTCTTTTGACTGTATGGATTACAGATGGAATGACTGTTATATGTGAGTACCGCTTTCTTTGACAGATTCTAGTATGGGTACATATATGTTTTCCCAACCCCAGCACATTAGTTTGCTAATTCCAGATGTATGAAACGCAGGCCTAACTGTATCTAGTATATTGAACGCCAGATAAACTAACTTGGCCTTTTTTAAATAAAAAAAATTCCCTCACTGGAATACTTTCAGTCTTTTGACTGTATGGATTACAGATGGAATGACTGTTATATGTGAGTACCGCTTTCTTTGACAGATTCTAGTATGGGTACATATATGTTTTCCCAACCCCAGCACATTAGTTTGCTAATTCCAGATGTATGAAACGCAGGCCTAACTGTATCTAGTATATTGAACGCCAGATAAACTAACTTGGCCTTTTTTAAATAAAAAAAATTCCCTCACTGGAATACTTTCAGTCTTTTGACTGTATGGATTACAGATGGAATGACTGTTATATGTGAGTACCGCTTTCTTTGACAGATTCTAGTATGGGTACATATATGTTTTCCCAACCCCAGCACATTAGTTTGCTAATTCCAGATGTATGAAACGCAGGCCTAACTGTATCTAGTATATTGAACGCCAGATAAACTAACTTGGCCTTTTTTAAATAAAAAAAAAATTCCCTCACTGGAATTAGTAGGGGTGACACAAGCACACCTAAGTCCCTGATGTAGGATTTCTATGGCACAGACCACTATTACAAGTGATTAATGGACGTTGGGAGAGATTGTGCTGCAGCACTAGTCCCAAGATGGCCGCCGCCTATCAGCCCAGTAACATGTGCCACAAAATGGTCTGCACAACCTTTAAAAAAAATAGCCTTGGACTGTGCTGCTAAATCGCTATTGGTCTGAATCCCAGGTGTAGATGTCTGACTTGTTTGGAGCTTTGGAATGCACACTGTGGCAGCTTCTGCTGCAGCACTACAAGTCGCAAAATGGCGGCCGGCGGTCAGCCCAGGTACATGTGGATGGAAAAATCACTCTGGCCACTCTAAAAATAGCCAATCCCTATCAAAAAAGCAGCTCAGCTGCAGTTGTTCAGATGAATCACAGGTGGAGGAGAGAAATTTGCTTCCAGTTATTCAATTATCCCTGCCTATTCTCGCCCTAGCATCAGCTGCGTCTATCCCTGTTCTATTCACATCGGGAGTGAGCACGTCCCGACGTGCGCACAAGCTTATAAAGAGGCTGAGTCACATGCTGCACTTGGCCAATCACAGCCTTGCCAATAGTAGGCATGGCTGCGATGGCATCTTAGGGCAAGTAGTATGATGCATGTTGATTGGCTGCTTTGCAGCCTTTCAAAATGCGCCAAAATACATGCCGAACGACGAACCCGAACTTTTACGAAAAAGTTCGGGTTCGGGTCCGTGTCATGAACACCCCAAAATTCGGTACGGACCCGAACTATGCTCGAACTGTTCGCTCAACACTACTCACAAGGTCTGAACCAGTGTACGCCTGAAGTAAATATATCTTTGCACAAAATGGCTGTATTTCAAATGGCTGTATTTCAATTGCCTGATTCAAACACCTGTATGTATAGGGGATCACACACGCCCTGAATCAGTGTAGGCCTGAAGTAAATTTATCTTTGCACAAAATGGCTGTATTTCAAATAACGGAATCAAACCCCTGTATGTATGGCGGGGAACTCACACGCCCTGAATCAGTGTAGGCCTGAAGTAAATATATCTTTGTACAAAATGGCTGTATTTCAAATTGCTGAATCAAACCACTGTATGTATAGGGGGATCACAAACGCCCTGAATCAGTGTAGACCTGAAGTAAATTTATCTTTGCACCAAATGGCTGTATTTCAAATGGCTGTATTTCAAATGCCTGATTTAAACCTCTGTATGTAGGGGGGTATCTCACACGGTCTGAACCAGTGTAGGCCTGAAGTAAATATATCTTTGCACAAAATAGCTGTATTTCAAATGGCTGAATCAAACCCCTGTATGTATAGGGGGGATTTCACACACGCCCTGAATCTGTGTACGCCTGAAGTAAATATATCTTTGCACAAATTGTCTCTATTTCAAATGGCTGTATTTATAATGCCTGATTCAAACACATGTATGAAAAAGGGGTATCTCACAAGGCCTGAAACCAATGTAGGCCTAAAGTAAATATATCTTTGCACAAAATGGCTGTATTTCAAATGCCTGATTCAAACCCCTGTATGTAGGGGGATATCTCACATGGTCTGAACCAGTGTAGGCCTGAAGTAAATATATCTTTGCACAAAATGGCTGTATTTCAAATGGCTGTATTTCAAATGGCTGAATCAAACCCCTGTATGTATAGGGGGGATCACACATGCCCTGAATCAGTGTAGGCTTGAATTAAATATATCTTTGCACAAAATGGCTGTAATTCAAATGGCTGTATTTCAAATGGCTGAATCAAACCCCTGTATCTATAGGCGGGATCACACATGCCCTGAATCAGTGTAGGCCTGAAGTAAATATATATTTTACAAAATGGCTGTATTTTAAATGGCTGATTCAAACCATTGTATGTAGAGGGGTTATCTCACAAGACCTGAACCACTTTAGGCCTGAAATAAATATATTTTTGCACAAAATAACTGTTTTTCAAATAATTGTATTTCAAATTGCTGTATTTTAAATGGCTGATTCAAACCCCTGTATGTAGAGGAGGTATCTTACAAGGTCTGCACCACTGTAGGCCTGAGGTAAATATATCTTTGCACAAAATTGCTGTATTTCAAATGGCTGAATCAAACCCCTGTATGTATAGGGGGGATCACACACGCCCTGAATCAGTGTAGGCCTGAAGTAAATATATCTTTGCACAAAATGGCTGTATTTCAAATGGCTGTATTTAAAATGGCTAAATCAAACCTCGGTATGTATAGGCGGGATCACACGCGCCCTGAATCAGTGTAGGCCTGAAGTAAATATATCTTTGCGCAAAGTGGCTGTATTTCAAATGACTGTATTTCAAATGCCTGATTTAAACCTCTGTATGTAGGGGGGGATCACACACGCCCTGAATCAGTGTAGGCCGGAAGTAAATATATCTTTGCACAAAATGGCTGTATTTCAAATGGCTGTATTTCTAATGCCTGATTCAAACCCCAGTATGTAGGGTGGGGGGGGGAGATCACACATGCCCTGATTCAGTGTAGGCCTGAAGTAAATATATCTTTTCACAAAATGGCTGTATTTCAAATGGCTGTATTTCAAATGCCTGATTCAAACACTTGTATGAAAAAGGGGTATCTCACATGGTCTGAACCAGTGTAGGCCTGAAGTAAATATATCTTTGCACAAAATGGCTGTATTTCAAATGGCTGTATTTCAAATGCCTGATTTAAACTTCTGTATGTAGGGGGGTATCTCACACGGTCTGAACCAGTGTAGGCCTGAAGTAAATATATCTTTGCACAAAATGGCTGTTTTTTAAATGACTGTATTTCAAATGGCTGAATCAAACCCCTGCATGTATAGGGGGGATCACACATGCCCGGAATCAGTGTAGGCCTGAAGTAAAAATATCTTTGAACAAAATGGCTGTATTTCAAATGGCTGTATTTCAATTGCCTGATTCAAACACCTATATGAAAAAGGGGTATCTCACATGGTCTGAATCAGTGTAGGCCTGAAGTAAAAATATCTTTGCACAAAATGGCTGTATTTCAAATGGCTGAATCAAACCCCTGTATGTATAGGAGGGATCACACACGCCCTGAATCAGCGTAGGCCTGAAGGAAATATATCTTTGTACAAAATGGCTGTATTTCAAATTGCTGAATCAAACCCCTGTATGTATAGGGGGGATCACACACGCCCTGAATCAGTGTAGGCCTGAAGTAAAAATATCTTTGCACATAAGGGCTGTATTTCAAATGCCTGTATTTTAAATGCCTTACTCAAACCCCTGTATGTAGGGGGGTATCTCACACGGTCTGAACCAGTGTAGGCCTGAAGTAAAAATATTTTTGCACATAATGGCTGTATTTCAAATGGCTGTATTTTAAATGGCTGAATCAAACCCCTGTATGTATAGGGGGGAATCACACACGCCCTGAATCAGTGTAGGCTTGAAGTAAATACATCTTTGCACAAAATGGCTGTATTTCAAATGGCTGTATTTCAAATGGCTGAATCAAACCCCTGTATGTATAGAGGGAATCACACACGCCCTGAATCAGTGTAGGCCTGAAGTAAATATATCTTTGCACAAAATGGCTATATTTCAAATGGTTGTATTTCAAATGGATGTATTTAAAAACGCCTGATTCAAACCCCTGTATGTAAAAGGGGTATCTCACAAGGCCTTAACCAATGTAGGCCTGAAGTAAATATATATTTGCACAAAATGGCTGTATTTCAAAAGCCTGATTCAAACCACTGTATGTAGGGAAGTATCTCACATGGTCTGAACCAGTGTAGGCCTACAGTAAATATATCTTTGCACATAATAGCTGTATTTCAAATGGCTGTATTTCAAATGGCTGAATCAAACCCCTGTATGTATAGGGGGGATTACATACGCCCTGAATCAGCGTAGGCCTGAAGTAAATATATCATTGCACAAAATGGCTGTATTTCAAATGGCTGTATTTTAAATGCCTGACTTAAACCCCTGTATGTAGGGGGGCATCTCACATGGACTAAACCAGTGTAGGCCTGAAGTAAATTTATCTTTGCACAAAATGGCTGTATTTTAAATGGCTGTATTTTAAATGCCTGAATCAAACCCCTGTATGTATAGGGGGAATCACACATGCCCTGAATCAGTGTAGGCCTGAAGTAAATATATCTTTGCACAAAATGGCTGTATTTCAAATGGCTGAATCAAACCTCTGTATGTAGAGGGTGTATCTCACAAGGCCTGAACCACTGTAGGCCTAAAGTAAATATATCTTTGCACAAAATAGCTGTATTTCAAATAATTGTATTTCAAATTGCTGTATTTCAAATGGCTGATTCAAACCCCTGTATGTAGAGGGGGTATCTTACAAGGTCTGAACCACTGTAGGCCTGAAGTAAATATATCTTTGTTCAAAATTGCTGTATTTCAAATGGCTGTATTTCTAATGCCTGATTCAAACCCCAGTATGTAGGGGGGGGGGGGAGATCACACATGCCCTGAATCAGTGTAGGCCTAAAGTAAATATATATTTGCACAAAATGGCTGTATTTCAAATATCTGTATTTCAAATGTCTGATTCAAACACCTGTATGAAAAAGGGCTATTTTACAAGTCCTGAAACAATGTAGGCCTAAAGTAAATAAAGTAAATATATCTTTGCACAAAATGGCTGTATTTCAAATGGCTGTATTTCAATTGGCTGAATCAAACCCCTGTATGTATAGGGGAGATCACACACGCCCTGAATCAGCGTAGGCCTGAAGTAAAAATATCTTTGCACAAAATGGCTGTATTTAAAATGGCTGTATTTCAAATGCCTGACTCAAACCCCTGTATGTAGGGGGGTATCTCTCACGGTCTGAACCAGTGTAGGCCTGAAGTAAATATATCTTTGCACAAAATGGCTGTATGTTAAATGGCTGAATCAAACCACTGTATGTTTAGGGGGGATTACACACGCCCTGAATCAGTGTAGGCCTGAAGTAAAAATATCTTTGCACAAAATGGCTGTATTTCAAATGGCTGAATCAAACCACTGTATGTATAGGGGGGATCACACATGCCCTGAATCAGTGTAGGCCTGAAGTAAAAATATCTTTGCACAAAATGGCTATATTTCAAATGGCTGAATTTCAAATGCCTGACTCAAACCCCTGTATGTAGGGGGGTATCTCTCACGGTCTGAACCAGTGTAGGCCTGAAGTAAATATATCTTTGCACAAAATGGCTGTATTTCAAATGGCTGAATCAAACCTCTGTATGTATAGGGGGGAATCACACACTCCCTGAATCAGTGTAGGCCTAAAGTAAATATATCTTTGCACAAAATGGCTGTATTTCAAATGGCTGTATTTCAAATAGCTGAATCAAACCCCTGTATGTAGAGGGGGTATCTCACAAGGCCTAAATCAGTGTAGGCCTGAAGTAAATATATCTTTGCACAAAATGGCTGTATTTCAAATGGCTGTATTTTAAATGCCTGACTTAAACCCCTGTATGTAGGGGGGCATCTCACATGGACTAAACCAGTGTAGGCCTGAAGTAAATTTATCTTTGCACAAAATGGCTGTATTTTAAATGGCTGTATTTTAAATGCCTGAATCAAACCCCTGTATGTATAGGGGGAATCACACATGCCCTGAATCAGTGTAGGCCTGAAGTAAATATATCTTTGCACAAAATGGCTGTATTTCAAATGGCTGAATCAAACCTCTGTATGTAGAGGGTGTATCTCACAAGGCCTGAACCACTGTAGGCCTAAAGTAAATATATCTTTGCACAAAATAGCTGTATTTCAAATAATTGTATTTCAAATTGCTGTATTTCAAATGGCTGATTCAAACCCCTGTATGTAGAGGGGGTATCTTACAAGGTCTGAACCACTGTAGGCCTGAAGTAAATATATCTTTGTTCAAAATTGCTGTATTTCAAATGGCTGTATTTCTAATGCCTGATTCAAACCCCAGTATGTAGGGGGGGGGGGGGGGGATCACACATGCCCTGAATCAGTGTAGGCCTAAAGTAAATATATATTTGCACAAAATGGCTGTATTTCAAATATCTGTATTTCAAATGTCTGATTCAAACACCTGTATGAAAAAGGGCTATTTTACAAGTCCTGAAACAATGTAGGCCTAAAGTAAATAAAGTAAATATATCTTTGCACAAAATGGCTGTATTTCAAATGGCTGTATTTCAATTGGCTGAATCAAACCCCTGTATGTATAGGGGAGATCACACACGCCCTGAATCAGCGTAGGCCTGAAGTAAAAATATCTTTGCACAAAATGGCTGTATTTAAAATGGCTGTATTTCAAATGCCTGACTCAAACCCCTGTATGTAGGGGGGTATCTCTCACGGTCTGAACCAGTGTAGGCCTGAAGTAAATATATCTTTGCACAAAATGGCTGTATGTTAAATGGCTGAATCAAACCACTGTATGTTTAGGGGGGATTACACACGCCCTGAATCAGTGTAGGCCTGAAGTAAAAATATCTTTGCACAAAATGGCTGTATTTCAAATGGCTGAATCAAACCACTGTATGTATAGGGGGGATCACACATGCCCTGAATCAGTGTAGGCCTGAAGTAAAAATATCTTTGCACAAAATGGCTATATTTCAAATGGCTGAATTTCAAATGCCTGACTCAAACCCCTGTATGTAGGGGGGTATCTCTCACGGTCTGAACCAGTGTAGGCCTGAAGTAAATATATCTTTGCACAAAATGGCTGTATTTCAAATGGCTGAATCAAACCTCTGTATGTATAGGGGGGAATCACACACTCCCTGAATCAGTGTAGGCCTAAAGTAAATATATCTTTGCACAAAATGGCTGTATTTCAAATGGCTGTATTTCAAATAGCTGAATCAAACCCCTGTATGTAGAGGGGGTATCTCACAAGGCCTAAATCAGTGTAGGCCTGAAGTAAATATATCTTTGCAAAAAATGGCTGTATTTCAAATGCCTAATTCAAACCCCTGTATGAAGGGGGGTATCTCACACGGTCTAAACCAGTGTAGGCTTGAAGTAAATATATCTTTGCACAAAATTGCCGTCTTTTAAATGGCTGTATTTCAAATGCCTGATTCAAACCCCTGTATGTAGTGGGGTATCTCACACGGTCTGAACGTGTGTAGGCCTGAAGTAAATATATCTTTGCACAAAATGTCTATATTTCAAATGGCTGTATTTCAAATGGCTGTACTTCAAATGGCTGAATCAAACCACTGTATGTATAAGGGGGATCACACACGCCCTGAATCAGTGTAGGCCTGAAGTAAATATATCTTTGCACAAAATGGCTGTATATCAAATGGCTGTATTTCTAATGCCTGATTCAAACCCCAGTATGTAGGGGTGGGGGGGGAGATCACACATGCCCTGATTCAGTGTTGGCCTGAAGTAAATATATCTTTGCACAAAATGGCTGTATTTCAAATGGCTGTATTTCAAATGCCTGATTCAAACACCTGTATGAAAAAGGGGTATCTCACATGTTCTGAACCAGTGTAGGCCTGAAGTAAATATATCTTTGCACAAAATGGCTGTATTTCAAATGCCTGATTTAAACTTCTGTATGTAGGGGGGTATCTTACACAGTCTGAACCAGTGTAGGCCTGAAGTAAATATATCTTTGCACAAAATGGCTGTATTTAAAATGGATGTATTTCAAATGCCTGATTCAAACCCCTGTATGTAAAAGGGGTATCTCACAAGGCCTGAACCAATGTAGGCCTGAAGTAAATATATCTTTGCACAAAATGGCTGTATTTCAAATGACTGTATGTCAAATGCCTGATTCAAACACCTGTATGAAAAAGGGGTATCTCACATGGTCTGAATCAGTGTAGGCCTGAAGTAAAAATATCTTTGCACAAAATGGCTGTATTTCGAATGGCTGAATCACACCCCTGTATGTATAGGGGGGATCACTCACACCCTGAATCAGCGTAGGCCTGAAGGAAATATATCTTTGTACAAAATGGCTGTATTTCAAATTGCTGAATCAAACCCCTGTATGTATAGGGGGGATCACACACACCCTGAATCAGTGTAGGCCTAAAGTAAAAATAACTTTGCACATAAGGGCTGTATTTCAAATGGCTGTATTTCAAATGCCTTACTCAAACCCCTGTATGAAGGGGGGTATCTCACACGGTCTGAACCAGTGTAGGCCTGAAGTAAAAATATCTTTGCACATAATGGCTGTATTTCAAATGGCTGTATTTCAAATGGCTGAATCAAACCCCTGTATGTATAGGGGGGATCACACACGCCCTGAATCAGTGTAGGCCTGAAGTAAATTTATCTTTGCACAAAATGGCGGTATTTCAAATGGATGTATTTAAAAATGCCTGAATCAAACCCCTGTATGTAAAAGGGGTATCTCACAAGGCCTGAACCATTGTAGGCCTGAAGTAAATATATATTTGCGCAAAATGGCTGTATTTCAAAAGCCTGATTCAAACCCCTGTATGTAGGGAAGTATCACACATGCCCTGAATCAGTGTAGGCCTGAAGTAAATATATATTTGCACAAAATGGCTGTATTTCAAAAGGCTGTATTTTAAATGTCTGATTCAAACACCTGTATGAAAAAGGGCTATCTCACAAGGCCTGAAACAATGTAGGCCTAAAGTAAATAAAGTAAATATATCTTTGCACAAAATGGCTGTATTTCAAATGGCTGTATTTCAATTGGCTAAATCAAACCCCTGTATGTATAGGGGAGATCACACACGCCCTGAATCAGCGTAGGCCTGAAGCAAAAATATCTTTGCACAAAATGGCTGTATTTCAAATGGCTGTATTTCAAATGCCTGACTCAAACCCCTGTATGTAGGGGGGTATCTCTCACGGTCTGAACCAGTGTAGGCCTGAAGTAAATATATCTTTGCACAAAATGGCTGTATTTCAAATGGCTGAATCAAACCACTGTATGTATAGGGGGGATCACACACGCCCTGAATTAGTGTAGGCCTGAAGTAAAAATATCTTTGCACAAAATGGCTGTATTTCAAATGGCTGTATGTCAAAATTGACGTCTTTTAAATGGCTGTATTTCAAAATGCCTGATTCAAACCCCTGTATGTAGTGGGGTATCTCACACGGTCTGAACGTGTGTAGGCCTGAAGTAAATATATCTTTGCACAAAATGCCTGTATTTCAAATGACTGTATGTCAAATGCCTGATTCAAACACCTGTATGAAAAAGGGGTATCTCACATGTTCTGAATCAGTGTAGGCCTAAAGTAAATATATCTTTGCACAAAATGGCTGTATTTCAAATGGCTGAATCAAACCCCTGTATGTATAGGAGGGATCACACACGCCCTGAATTAGCGTAGGCCTGAAGGAAATTTATCTTTGTACAAAATGGCTGTATTTCAAATGGCTGTATTTCAAATGCCTGATTTAAACCTCTGTATGTAGGGGGGGATCACACACGCCCTGAATCAGTGTAGGCCTGAAGTAAATATATCTTTGCACAAAATGGCTGTATATCAAATGGCTGTATTTCTAATGCCTGATTCAAACCCCAGTATGTAGGGGTGGGGGGGAAATCACACATGCCCTGATTCAGTGTTGGCCTGAAGTAAATATATCTTTGCACAAAATGGCTGTATTTCAAATGGATGTATTTCAAATGCCTGATTCAAACACCTGTATGAAAAAGGGGTATCTCACATGGTCTGAACCAGTGTAGGCCTGAAGTAAATATATCTTTGCACAAAATGGCTGTATTTCAAATGCCTGATTTAAACTTCTGTATGTAGGGGGGTCTCTTACACGGTCTGAACCAGTGTAGGCCTGAAGTAAATATATCTTTGCACAAAATGGCTGTATTTCAAATGGATGTATTTCAAATGCCTGATTCAATCCCCTGTATGTAAAAGGGGTATCTCACAAGGCCTGAACCAATGTAGGCCTGAAGTAAATATATCTTTGCACAAAATGGCTGTATTTCAAATACCTGATTCAAATCCCTGTATGTAGGGGGGTATCTCACATGGTCTGAACCAGTGTAGGCCTGAAGTAAATATATCTTTGCACAAAATGGCTGTATTTCAAATGACTGTATGTCAAATGCCTGATTCAAACACCTGTATGAAAAAGGGGTATCTCACATGGTCTAAATCAGTGTAGGCCTAAAGTAAATATATCTTTGCACAAAATGGCTGTATTTCAAATGGCTGAATCAAACCCCTGTATGTATAGGAGGGATCACACACGCCCTGAATCAGCGTAGGCCTGAAGGAAATTTATCTTTGTACAAAATGGCTGTATTTCAAATTGCTGAATCAAACCCATGTATGTATAGGGGGGATCACACACGCCCTGAATCAGTGTAGGCCTGAAGTAATAATATCTTTGCACATAAGGGCTGTATTTCAAATGGCTGTATTTCAAATGCCTTACTCAAACCCCTGTATGAAGGGGGGTATCTCACACGGTCTGAACCAGTGTAGGCCTGAAATAAAAATATCTTTGCACATAATGGCTGTATTTCAAATGGCTGTATTTCAAATGGCTGAATCAAACCCCTGTATGTATAGGGGGGAATCACACACGCCCTGAATCAGTGTAGGCTTGAAGTAAATACATCTTTGCACAAAATGGCTGTATTTCAAATGGCTGTATTTCAAATTTCTGAATCAAACCCCTGTATGTATAGGGGGGATCACACACGCCCTGAATCAGTGTAAGCCTGAAGAAAATATATCTTTGCACAAAATGGCTCTATTTCAAATGGCTGTATTTCAAATGGATGTATTTAAAAATGCCTGATTCAAACCCCTGTATGTAAAAGGGGTATCTCACAAGGCCTGAACCAATGTAGGCCTGAAGTAAATATATATTTGCGCAAAATGGCTGTATTTCAAAAGCTTGTATTTTAAATGTCTGATTCAAACACCTGTATGAAAAAGGGCTATCTCACAAGGCCTGAAACAATGTACGCCTAAAGTAAATAAAGTAAATATATCTTTGCACAAAATGGCTGTATTTCAATTGGCTGAATCAAACCCCTGTATGTATAGGGGAGATCACACACGCCCTGAATCAGCGTAGGCCTGAAGTAAAAATATCTTTGCACAAAATGGCTGTATATCAAATGGCTGTATTTCAAATGCCTGACTCAAACCCCTGTATGTAGGGGGGTATCTCTCACGGTCTGAACCAGTGTAGGCCTGAAGTAAATATATCTTTGCACAAAATGGCTGTATTTCAAATGGCTGAATCAAACCACTGTATGTATAGGGGGGATCACACACGCCCTGAATCAGTGTAGGCCTGAAGTAAAAATATCTTTGCACAAAATGGCTGTATTTCAAATGGCTGTATTTTAAATGCCTGACTCAAACCCCTGTATGTAGGGGGGTATCTCTCACGGTCTGAACCAGTGTAGGCCTGAAGTAAATATATCTTTGCACAAAATGGCTGTATTTCAAATGGCTGAATCAAACCCCTGTATGTATAGGGTGGAATAACACACGCCCTGAATCAGTGTAGGCTTGAAGTAATTATATCTTTGCACAAAATGGCTGTATTTCAAATGGCTGTATTTCAAATAGCTGAATCAAACCCCTGTATGTATAGGGGATCTCACACGCCCTGAATCAGTGTAGGCCTGAAGTAAATATATCTTTGCACAAAATCGCTGTATTTTAAATGGCTGGATTTCAAATGAATCATTCAAAAACCTGTATGTAGGGGGGTATCTCACATGGTCTGAACCAGTGTAGGCCTGAAGTAAATATATCTTTACACAAAATGGCTGTATTTCAAATGGCTGTATTTCAAATTGCTGAATCAAACCCCTGTATGTATAGGGGGGATCTCACACGCCCTGAATAAGTGTAGGCCTGAATTAAAGATTTCTTTGCACAAAATGGCTGTATTTCATTAAATTTCTTTGCACAAAATGGCTGTATTTCAATTGGCTGTACTTCAAATGGCTGAATCAAACCCCTGTATGTATAGGGGGGATTACACACGCTCTGAATCAGTGTAGGCCTGAAGTAAATATATCTTTGCACAAAATGGCTGTATTTCAAATGGCTGTATTTCAAATGGCTGAATCAAACCACTGTATATATAGGGGTGATCACACATGCCCTGAATTAGTGTAGGCCTGATTTAAATATATCTTTGCACAAAATCGCTGTATTTTAAATGGCTGGATTTCAAATGCCTCATTCAAACCCCTGTATGTAGGGGGGTATCTCACACGGTCTGAACCAGTGTAGGCCTGAAGTAAATATATCTTTGCACAAAATGGCTGTATTCCAAATGCCTGATTCAAACACCTTTATGTAGGGGGGTATCTCACATGGTCTGAACCAGTGTAGGCCTGAAGTAAATATATATTTGCACAAAATGTCTGTATTTCAAATGGCTGTACTTCAAATGGCTGAATCAAACCCATAATGTATAGGGGGATCACACATGCCCTGAATCAGTGTAGGCCTGAAGTAAATATATCTTTGCACAAAATGGCTGTATTTCAAATGGCTGTATTTCAAATGCCTGATTCAAACCCCTGTATGTAGGGGGGTATCTCACACGGTCTGAACCAATTTTGGCCTGAAGTAAATATATCTTTACACAAAATGGCTGTATTTCAAATGGCTGTATTTCAAATTGCTGAATCAAACCACTGTATGTATAGGGATGATCACACATGCCCTGAATCAGTGTAGGCCTGATTTAAATATATCTTTGTTTAAAATGGCTGTATTTTAAATGGCTGTATTTCAAATGCCTGATTTAAACGCCTGTGTATATAGGGTGGAATCTTACACGGTCTGAACCAGTGTAAGTCTGTTGTAAATATATCTTCTCACAAAATTGCTGTATTTCAAATGGCTGTATTTCAAATGGCTGAATCAAACACCTGTATGTATAGGGGGGATCACACGCGCCCTGAATCAGTGTAGGCCTGAAGTAAATATATCTTTGCAAAAAATGGCTCTATTTCAAATGCCTAATTCAAACCCCTGTATGAAGGGGGGTATCTCACACGGTCTGAATGAGTGTAGGCCTGAAGTAAATATATCTTTGCACAAAATGTCTGTATTTCAAATGGCTGTACTTCAAAATGCTGAATGAAACCCCTGTATGTATAGGAGGGGTCACACACACCCTGTATCAGTGTAGGCCTGAAGTAATATCTTAGCACAAAATGGCTGTATTTCAAATGGCTGTATTTCAAATGGCTGTATTTCAAATGGCTTTATTTCAAATGCCTGATTTAAACCCCTGTATGTAGGGGGGTATCTCACACGGTTTGAATCAGTGTAGGCCTGAAGTAAATATATCTTTGCACAAAATTGCTGTATTTCAAATGGCTGAATCAAACACCTGTATGTATAGGGGGGATCACACACGCCCTGAATCAGTGTAGGCCTGAAGTAAATATAACTTTGCGGAAAATGGCTGTATTTCAAATGCCTAATTCAAACCCCTGTAAGAAGGGGGGTATCTCACACGGTCTAAACCAGTGTAGGCTTGAAGTAAATATATCTTTGCACAAAATGGCTGTATTTCAAATGGCTGAATCAAACCCCTGTATGTATAGGGGGATCTCACACGCCCTGAATCAGTGTAGGCCTGAATTAAAGATTTTGTTGCACAAAATGGCTGTATTTCAAATAGCTGAATCAAACCCCTGTATGTATAGGGGGGATCACACACGCCCTGAATCAGTGTAGGCCTGAAGTAAATATATCTTTTGCACAAAATGTCTGTATTTCAAATGGCTGTATTTCAAATGGCTGAATCAAACCCCTGTATGTATAGGGGGGATCACACACGCCCTGAATCAGTGTAGGCTTGAAGTAAATATATCTTTTCACAAAATGGCTGTATTTCAAATGCCTGATTTAAACCCCTGTATGTAGGGGGTATCTCGCACGGTCTGAACCAGTGTAGGCCTGAAGTAAATATATCTTTGCACAAAATGTCTGTATTTCAAATGGCTGTATTTCAAATCGCTGATTCAAACCCCTGTATGTAGAGGGGGTATCTCACAAGGCGTGAACCACTCTAGAGCTGAAGTAAATATATCTTTGCACAAAATGGCTGTATTTCAAATGGCTGAATTAAACCCCTGTATGTATAGGGGAGATCTCACACGCCCTGAATCAGTTTAGGCCTGAAAAAAAGATTTCTTTGCACAAAATGGCTTTATTTCAAATGGCTGTATTTCAATTGGCTGAATCAAACCCCTGTATGTATAGGGGGGATCACACACGCCCTGAATCAGTGTAGACCTGAAGTAAATATATCTTTGTACAAAATGGCTGTATTCCAGATGCCTGATTCAAACACCTTTATGTAGGGGGGTATCTCACATGGTCTGAACCAGTGTAGGCCTGAAGTAAATATATATTTGCACAAAATGTCTGTATTTCAAATGGCTGTACTTCAAATGGCTGAATCAAACCCCTAATGTATAGGGGGATCACACATGCCCTGAATCAGTGTAGGCCTGAAGTAAATATATCTTTGCACAAAATGGCTGTATTTCAAATGGCTGTATTTCAAATGCCTGATTCAAACCCCTGTATGTAGGGGGGTATCTCACACGGTCTGAACCAGTGTAGGACTGAAGTAAATATATCTTTGCACAAAATGTCTGTATTTCAAATGGCTGATTCAAACCCCTGTATGTAGAGGGTTTATCTCACAGGGCCTGAACCAGTGTAGGCCTGAATTCAATATTGGTTCACCAAATGGCGGTATTTAAAATCTCTGAATGTAACCCAAATGTATTAAGGGTGTGTTTCCCAATGACATCTGCATCAAAGGCTGCCAACTAAATTTTTTGTGCCCAAACGAATTGTTTGTTTAACAACTGAATTTGACAGCAGTATATGAGCCTGTAATTTCACATGTGCTGATGCTTCAAGGCCTGAAAATAGTGTTTTTTGTCAAAAAAGTGTGTTTTTCAAACCCCAGAAAAAGATGGGTGTATTTCTACCTTAAACTGCACACTGACTAATCCAGATGTTGTAGATTGCCAAAAAAGTATTTTTTTTGTAACAGAATATGAATGCTGTATATATTAAACTTGAATTTAACACTTGCAGATCTGGAAAATACTGTTTTTTGAAAAATAAAGTGTGTTTTTCAAACCCCAGAAAATTATGGGTGTATTTCTACCTTAAATTGCACACTGACTAATCCAGATGTTGTAGTTTGCCCCAAAAAAATTTGATTTGCAATGTCCCAAAAGCTCAGCTGCAGTGCTGGTGCACTGAGCATGCTTAAAATGGCCGCCGCCCCCACCCATCTAACTAACAGAATTATAAAAGTAATTTTTTTTTTTGGTCAATGGCCTCAGGGCAGGGTAAAACCATTGTGTCCTGCACCCACACAACTATTTCTCTGTAGATCGCTGAGTTAGATTCTCTCCTATTCTCTCCCTGAAATCACAAGTCCAGCAGCATCCTCTCCCTACACTTGTAACAGCAGAGTGACGTGCAGTGCTACGTGACTCAAGCTTATATAGAGCCTGGGTCACATGCTGCTCTGGCCAATCACAGCCATGCCATTAGTAGGCATGGCTGTGATGGCCCCTTGGGGCAAGTAGTATGACGCTTGTTGATTGGCCGCTGTGCAGCCTTTCAAAAAGTTCCAAGAAAGCGCCGAACATCGAACCCAAACTTTTACGGAAATGTTCGGGTTCGGTTCCGGGTTCCAAAAATCCTAAAGTTCGGTACGAACCTGAACTTTACAGTTCGGGTTCGCTCAACACTAATTCTCTATCTTCGTCTATTCGACCAAGCCAACCCAATTGCATACAGCCCATACTCGCATATTTAATTGCCGATTTATTGCATAACATAAACTATCTTACATGAAGAGGAAAATTATAAATCAGTAATGATTCTCATTACTGATTTAAAATTTTCCTCTTTATGTAAGATAGTTTATGTTATGCGATAAATTGTCAATTAAATATACGCGTTAATCGCGTCGCATAAGGGCTTTAAGCTACTATATGCTATTGGGTTGGTTTGGTCGAATAGACGAAGAAAGAGAATATAGCGCTATATTCGACAATTCTACCAAGCCAACCCATTAGTGATAGTAGTAATTTTTACTATCACAAAATTTGTGATAGTAAATTACTAGCACTAATTTAGTGATATTAAAGTAAATTACTAATATGACTAATGGGTTCAGATGGAAAAAAAAAACGAATATTCGTTATAACGAATATATCTTAATATATTCGAAATATTTGTGAATTTACAAAGTTATGCGAATATTCACGCTCATCCCTATACGTAAGACAGCACGCGGCCGGGTTTTCTAGGGGAAGAGGTTCTGGCTCTTCTGTTTGATGATAGGACAGCGGTTGCCACAATGAAAATTGCTGACAGCCTCTCCTCTAAACAGGGATGTGTTCTCGGACCTCGCTGGACACACTTCCGTAATCAGACATGACATTGTCACTGCGCCTCAGGCCAAAATCCGGATAAAGCCATAACGGGTGCCCAAAGCTCGGCGAAAAGCCATCACGGAGGAAGTGCAGCTCATGCTGCGACTAGACGTCATTGAGGAATCTAAAAGTGAGTGGGCCAGTCCTATAGTCTTGATTCCTAAGCCAGATGGGACGTTACGATTTTGTAACGATTTTAGAAGGTTGAACGAACTATCTAAATTCTATGCTTATTCCATGCCTCGGGTAGATCAACTAATTGAGAGGTTAGGCAAAGCCAGGTATTTTTCTGTTTTGGACCTCACCAAAGGGTACTGGCAGGTACCCTTGACGGAGGCTGTCAAAGAGAAAACTGCCTTCATTACACCAGAGGGGCTGTACCAATATAAGGTGTTACCCTTTGGTCTGCATGGCGCACCCGCCACTTTCCAACGGCTAATGGATATTGTACTTCGTCCACATCGGTGGTACGCTTCGGCTTACCTGGACGATATTATCATTCACAGTACCGACTGGGAAAGTCACCTGCCCAAAGTACAGGCCGTAGTGGACTCCCTTCGAAAGGCGAGACTAACAGCTAACCCAAAGAAATGTGCGATAGGGTTAGAGGAGACTAACTCCAAGTAAACAAAATAGAGGCGATACGGAATTGGCCCCGACCTGCCACATCTAGACAAGTAAATTCGTTCCTGGGGATGGTGGGCTATTATATGAGGTGTGTCCCCCATTTTGCCACTTTAGCGGCTCCGTTGACAGGGCTCTTAAAGGGACGGAAGTCCGTGATAGTCCGCTGGAATGACCAGGCAGAAGAGGCTTTCTCTGCTTTGAAGTCGGCCCTGTGTGGGTCCCCGGTTTTGGTGACGACCGACTTCAAGAGGGAATTTGTGGTACAGACCGATGCCTCCGAAGTAGGTCTCGGTGTGGTACTGTCTCAGGAAGTCAACGGGGAGGAGCATCAGCTGTAAGCTCACTCCATCGGAGACCCGGTACAGTATAGTGGAGAGAGAGTGCCTGGCCATCAAGTGGGCACTCGAGTCTCTCCGCTATTATCTGTTGGGGAGGAAGTCTGGTGATCGACCACTCCCCTCTCGAGTGGATGAGCCAGGCCAAAGAGAGGAATGTCCGGGTCACCAGGTGGTTCTTGTCTCTGCAAAACTTTCACAGTAGAACACAGGGCAGGCCGGTTACAGGGTAATGCGGATGCCCTGTCCCGAGTACAATGTCTGGCGTGTGTTCACCCCCTCAGGGTTGAACAAAGGGGGGATATGTAGGAAGGCGCAAGGTTCCGTTATTGACGGAAGGTACGTGTCACCGATGTTCCTGCTCGGTGAGATAAGAACCGGTAATTTTGTGTCAGCGGCAGCTAGTGCTCGCTGACACTGTTTTACTTAGTGTGGCTGTAAAACCAATCCGGGCCGGTTCTTATTGGAAGCAGCCAAAGAGCAGGGTGGGTGGCTGTTCACCTCGTCTAGGCCAGGTTTTAGGCTGGGGTTTAAAAACCCAGCCAGCAGCTCAGCTGGGTGTGGCATGTTCCTCCAAGTGACAGTGGAGCTGTAGAAGCTCTGTGTTTTTGGAAGCTGAGGAGATCGGCCATACTGCACGGCTGAGGGCTGCATGAAAGCCGCCTGCTGGGAGTCAGGCGCCCTAAAGCCTGCCGTGGTCTGCCAGGTGATTTATGTTATTTTGGGAACTCTTGCTGTGTGAACTAACTCCTGGACTCTGTAAAGCATTGCTTTTTCTTTTGTGCCTTTTCTGTGTGAATAAACACTGGACTTTTGTTTTTTTAACCGTGGTCTTGCCTCTGTATTGCATCCGCTTACCCTGCCTACCAGAGCAAATCCCTACATCTGTTATTAAAAAACACCCATTTTGGACAAAGTACTTAATATTGCAGCCTTTGCTGCATCTGTCAATGTGAGATACACGCATTAGATACTGGTGGTCTATTCTGTTATTAAAAAAACACCCATTTTGCGCCAAATACTAAATTTGCAGCCTTTGCTGCATCTGTCAGTGTCAGATACATGCGTTAGATACTGCTGTTCTATTCTGTTATTAAAAAAACACCTATTTTGGGCAAAGTACTTAATATTGCAGCCTTTGCTGCATCTGTCATTGTGAGATACACACGTTAGATACTGCTGTTCTATTCTGTTATTAAGAAAAACACCCATTTTGCGCCAAATACTAAATTTGCAGCCCTTGCTGCATCTGTCAGTGTCAGATACATGCGTTAGATACTGCTGTTCTATTCTGTTATTAAAAAAACACCCATTTTGCGCCAAATACTAAATTTGCAGCCTTTGCTTTATCTGTCAGTGTCAGATACATGCGTTAGATACTGCTGTTCTATTCTGTTATAAAAAAAACACCTATTTTGGGCAAAGTACTAAATATTGCAGCCTTTTCTGCATCTGTTATTGTGAGATACACGCGTTAGATACTGGTGTTCTATTCTGTTATTGAAAAAACACCCTTTTTGGGCAAAATACGAAATGTTATAGCCCTTGTTGCATCTTTCAGTGTTTAATACAAGCTTTAGATACTGCTGTCATATTCTGTTATTAAAAGAACACCCATTTTGGGCAAAAAACAAAATTTTTCGGCCTTGTCTGTATCTGCCAGTGTGAGATACAAGCTTGAAATACAGCAATAATATTCTGGGTTTAAAAAAAAAAAAACATTTTGGGCAAAGTACTTTGCCTTTGCTGCATCTGTCATTGTGAGATACACGCGTTAGATACTGCTGTTCTATTCTGTTATTAAACACCCATTTTGGGCAAAAAACAAAATTTGAGGCCTTTTCTGCATCTGTCAGTGTGAGATACATGCGTTAGATACTGCTGTTCTATTCTGTTATTAAAAAAACACCCATTTTGCGCCAAATACTAAGTTTGCGACCTTGTCTGCATCTGTCAGTGTGAGATACAAGCTTGAAATACAGCAATCATATTCTGGGTTTAAAAAAACACCCATTTTGGGCAAAGTACTTAATATTGCAGCCTTTGCTGCATCTGTCATTGTAAGAAACACGTGTTAGATACTGGTGTTCTATTCTGTTATTAAAAAAAACACCCATTTTGGGCTAAATACTAAATTGGCGGCCTTGTCTGCATCTGTCAGTGTGAGATACACGCGTTAGATACTGTTGTTCTATTCTGTTATTAAAAAAAACACCCATTTTGGGCAAAAAATAATAATTGGCAGCCTTTGCTGCATCTGTCAGTGTGAGATACACGCATTAGATACTGTTGTTCTATTCTGTTATAAAAAAAAACACCCATTTTGGGCAAGATCCTAAATTTGAGAAATATGAAGAGAGCGTCAAATAAGGGACGTGGCCCAGGTCGTGGGGCTGGTGGAGCTTCTGTTGCAGGGAAAGGACGTGGTCGATCTGTGCCAGCTACACGCACAAGTGAAACACCTTCCTCAGGTGCGAGTAGGCGACAGAACCTTCCGCGGTATTTGGTCGGGCATAATGCGGCTCTACGAATGGTGAGGCCTGAACAAGTACAGGCGATAGTAGATTGGGTTGCTGACAGTGCCTCCAGTTCCTTTACATTGTCTCCCACCAAGTCTCCTGCTGAAAGATCAGAGTTGGCAAATGGCAGCCGATGTCTATCAGTCTTTCACCTCACCCCCTTGCAAATAAGCCAAGCAGTCTGAGTCCCAAGTCATGCAGCTGTCTCTTCTGCTTTTTGATGACTCTGCTAGCAGGGTTTCCAGGGCCATCCACCTATCCCTGCCCCAGAAGTGGAAGAGATTGAGTGCAACAACTTATGTTTCAAGATGAGTACATTAGAGGACCACCGCAGTACGTCTCGGATGATGACGAAACACAGGTACCAACTGCTGGGGCTTTCGAAAGTGTGCAGACCGACAAGGAGGGCAGGGGTGAAGACTGGGTGGAAGATTATGTGGAGGACGATGAGGTCCTCGACACCACATGGAATCAAGGTCATGCGACTGACCTGTGTATTTCAGAGGAAGAGGCGGTGGTCGCACAGAGCCACCAGCACAGCAGAAGAGGGAGCAGGGTGCAAAAGCGGAGCGGCCGTCCTCTAGACAGTACGCCTGCTACCGCCCACCGCAGCAAGGGACCGAGCACACCAAAGCCAGCTCCAATGAGTTCCCTGGCGTGGCAGTTCTTCAGACAATGTGCTGACAACAAGACACGAGTGGTTTGCACGCTGTGCAATCAAGCGAGGCATAAAGGTTCTCAACCTGAGCACAACCTGCATGACCAGGCATCTAAGTGCAAAGCACGAGCTACAGTGGAGTAGACACCTCAAAAACCAAGAAAGGTCTCTGGCTCCTCCTGTTTCCGCTGCAGTCTCAGCCTCTTCATCCACCTCTGGTGTGACAGTGGCACCTGCCACCCCGCAAACAGAGGATCTGCCAGCAACACCACCACCTGGGTCACCAAGCATCTCCACAATGTTCCACAAAAGCGTTCAGCTCTCCATCTCCCAAACACTGGAGCGGAAGAGGAAGTACCCCCCTACCCACCAGCGATCCCTGGCGCTGAATGCCAGTATTTAAAAATCACTGTCCTTTGAAATGCTGTCATCCGTCTGGTGGAGATGGAGAGTTTTAAAAGCCTTATGGCGCTGGCTGTCCCACAGTACATCGTGCCCAGCCGCCACTAATTTTCCAGGCGTGCCATCCCATCCCTGCACAGCCAAGTGGGGGACAAAATCAGGTGTGCACTGCGCAACGCCATCTGTGGCAAGGTCCACCTAACTACAGATATGTGGACCAGTAAGCACTGTCGGGGACGTTATATCTCACTAACAGTACACTGGGTAAATGCAGTGGCGGCTGGGCTTGAGGCGGATAGCAGTTTGGTGCATGTCCTTCCACCACCGAGGATTGCAGGGCGCTTATCTTTGCCTCCTGTTGCTTCCTCCTCCTACTCCGCTTTCTCATCCTTTACCGCTTCCTCATCCAGTCAGCGAAACACCTTCACCACCAACTTCAGCACAGCCAGGTGTAAACGACAGCAGGCATTTTTAAAACTTATCTGTTTGGGGGACAAACCCCACACCACGCAGTAGCTGTATACGGGCATGAAACAACAGAACGATGAGTGGTTGATGCCAGTGAGCCTCAAGCCCGGCCTGGTGGTGTGCGATAATGGGCGAAATCTCATAGCAGCTCTGGGACTAGCCGGTGTGATGCACATCCCTTGCCTGGCGCATGTGCTGAATTTGGTGGTGCAGAGGTTCCTTAAAAATTACCCCGATATGTCAGAGCTGCTGCAGAAAGTGCGGGCCGTCTGTGCGCGCTTTCGGCGTTCTCACCCTGCTGCTGCTCGCCTGTAAGTGCTGCAGTGTAACTTCGGCCTTCCCGCTCACCGCCTCATATGCAACGTGCCCACAAGGTGGAAGTCCACCTTGCACATACTGGCCAAACTGTGCGAGCAACAGCAGGCGATAGTGGAGTTTTAGCTGCTGCATGCACAGGTGAGTCATTCTGCGGAAAAGCACCACTTCACCACCAATGACTGGGCCTCCATGCGAGACCTGTGTGCCTTGTTGCGCTGTTATGAATACTCCACCAACATGGCCACTGCCGATGTTGCCATTCTCAGTGTTACTATCCCACTTCTATGCCTCCTTGAAAAAACGCTTCAGAGGATGTGGCACAGGATGAGGAAGAGGGATAATTTCATAGGGTTTCAGGCCAGTAATTCACAAGTGGCTCTGAGAGTGGGTTCCTGCACCCACAAACGCCAGGTACGCAATTGTCCAGCCAGGGCACAGTTCTGGAGGATGACGAGGTGAAGGATGAGGAGGAGGAGATGGAGGAGGAGGAACCGTGTTCACAGCAGGGTGGCACTCAGACCAACTCATGGCCATCACTGGTGCGTGGCTGGTGGGATACAGAGGACACAGACGATACACCTCCCACAGAGGACAGCTTGTCATTGCCTCTGAGCAGCCTGGCACACATGAGCGATTACATGCTACAGTGTCTCCGCACCGAGTTGCCCACATTCTAACTTGTGCTGATTACTGGATGGCCGCTGCTGGATCCCCATTTTTAGGACAACGTACCGTCCTTAATTCCATCACTGGAGCGTGATCGTAAGATGCGCGAGTACAAGCGCATGCTGGTAGACGCGCTGCTGGTGGCATTCCAACCTGACAGATGGGGCACAGTGGAAGCACAAAGCAAAGGCAGAGGAGGAGGAGGAGGTCACCAACGCAGCTGGAGCACCGCCATCACCTCAGAAGGCAGGGTTAGCATGGCTGAAATGTGGAAAAGCTTTGTCAGCACGCCACAACAACCAGCACCACCAGCTGATATGGAACATCTTAGCAGTAGGCAGCATTTCACCAACATGGTGGAGCAGTATGTGTGCACATGCCTACACGTACTGAATGACAGGTCTGCCCCCTTCAACTTCTGGGTCTCCAAATTGGGCACATGGCCTGAGCTTGCCTTTTACGCCTTGGAGGTGCTGGCCTGCTCTGCAGCCAGTGTATTGTCTAAACATTTGTTTAGCATGGCTGAAGGGGGTTATTACAGGTTATATTTCCCAATGTTTTGGGGTGTACCGTAAGTTAAAACAATAAAAAAATAAAAATAAATTTAAACTAAAAACCAGTGTTGGCTACCTCCTCTTCCTCCACCGCCGCACCTACACCGCCACATCCACCGCCTCCTCAAGCTCCTACTCCATATGGACCTGGTCCTCCTAGATCAAGATTATTATTTTTTATTTTTATGTATTTTATGTTATTTTAAATCATTTTCCTATCCACATTTGTTTGCAAAGCACTTGCCATGCTCTTAACCACATTTTGATGCCATTTGAAGCCCTCTAGCCCTTTCCATGACTTTTTTAGAGCCATTTTAGTTTGGGTTCCCATTGACTTTAATGGGGTCCGGGGTCAAGTTCGGGTGCCGAACTCAAACTTTTTTGTGAAGTTCGGCCGAACCCGTCGAACCTGAACATCCAGGTGTCCTCTCAACTCTAGTGACAGGGCCTTTAATGGTTATGAGCAGTGGCCAAAATGGTTGTCACGGGCAGGAGAAGGGGGGTGGCAGCAGGAGTCGCAGCGTGAGGCCTGAGCTCCCGGTGTCATCTAGCGGTCGTGTCTTGACTAGCAACCCAGCGGTGTTTGAATGGTTTACTCAGTCTTGTTGCAAGTCACATCAGACACCGCCAGCCAAGAGTCGGTGGGTTCCTCTGACACGACGCTTAGTTGGCATGGCCTGGGACCAGGCCCTCTGTCCCCAACTGTCCTCAACCTGCCTCTGTCATTTTCTGTTCCCTTAGTGCGAGAAGTATTATGTGCCGTAGGCTTGGCTCCACCTTTCAGCGATGACGAGCTAGTAGAGGACAGTCAGCAGCTACTGCCCAGCCAAGATCTGGAGGAAACATCCCCCGCTTCCTCTGGTAGGCAGGCAAGTAGTGATGATGAGAGTAGCATGCAGGGCCATCTTTAACAAGGGGCAAAAGGGGCAGCTGCCCCGGGCCCAGTTGCTCCTGGGGGGCAGCTCCCTCTTAAGCCCTGCTGGCCACTGCCCCAGGTGTCAGGCTGTCAGCTACACAAGGGGGTGCTGCCCTGCCATGCAATGCCTGCCTGCCGGCACTCCAGGCAGCAAACTGTGATTCTAAGGACCTTAGATTACATCATCACCATGTGACCAGTAACCTAGCAATATTACTGGTCACATGGCTATGAGATAATCAAAGGTCCTGTCTACCAGAGGTGTTGCTGCAGGAGAAATTTGCCTTAACTGTGGAGCTTTTTTTAGTGAACATTACATCAGGAAAAGGTGACAGGGGCTGTTATGCTAATATACTGTAAGCTACTGTATACTGTGGGGTGCTGTATACGGTGGGGTGCTGTATATTGTGGTGTGCTATACTGCTCTACTGTATACTATGTGGTTCTGTATACTGTGAGGTGCTGTATACTGTGGGGTGCTATACTGCTCTGCTGTATACGGTGGGGTGCTGTATACCGTGAGGTGCTGTATATTGTGGGGTGCTGTATATTGTGATGTGCTATACTGCTCTACTGTATACTGTGGAGCGCTGTATACTGTGGAGTGCTGTATACTGTGGGGGGCTGTATACTGTGAGGTGCTATACTGCTCTACTGTATACTATGGGGTGCTTTATACTGTGGGGTGCTGTATACTGTGAGGTGCTGTATACTGTGGGGTGCTGTATACTGTGGGGTGTGATATATTGTGGTGTGCTATACTGCTCTACTGTATACTATGGGGTGCTATATACTGTGGGGTGCTATATACTGTCGGGTGCTATACTGCTCTACTGTATACTATGGGGTGTTGTATACTGTGGGGTGCTGTATACCGTTGGGTTGCTGTATACTGTGGGGTTCTGTATATTGTGAGGTGCTATACTGCTCTACTGTATACTGTGGGGTGCTGTATTCTGTATAGTTTGGGGTGCTGTATACCCTGAGGTGCTGTATACTGTGGGGTGCTGTATATTGTGGAGTGCTATACTGCTTTACTGTATACTGTGGGGTGCTGTATACTGTGGGGGCTGTATACTGTGAGGTGCTGTATACTGTATAATTTGGGGTGCTGTATACTGGGGTGCTGTATATTGTGGGGTGCTATACTGCTCTACTGTATAATGTGGGGTGCTATACTGCTTTACTGTATACTGTGGGGTGCTGTATATTGTGGTGTGCTATACTGCTCTACTGTATACTATGGGATGCTGTATAATGTGGGTGGCTGTATACTGTGGGGTGCTATACTGCTCTACTGTATACTATGGGGTGCTTTATACTGTGGGGTGCTGTATACTGTGGGGTGCTGTATACTGTGAGGTGCTGTATATGGTGAGGTTCTATATACTGTGGGGTGCTGTATACTGTGGGGTGCTGTATATTGTGGTGTGCTATACTGCTCTACTGTATACTATGGGTTGCTATATACTGTGAGGTGCTGCATACTGTGGGGTGGTATACTGCTCTAATGTATACTGTGGGGTGCTGTATACCATTGGGTTGCTGTATACTGTGGGGTGCTATATTGCTTTACTGTATACCTGGGTTGCTGTATACTGTGGGGTGCTGTATACCATTGGGTTGCTGTATACTGTCAGGTGCTATACTGCTCTACTGTATACTGTGGGGTGCTGTATACTGTGGGGTGCTGTATACCGTTGGGTTGCTGTATACTGTGGGGTGCTGTATATTGTGAGGTGCTATACTGCTCTACTGTATACTGTGGGGTGCTGTATTCTGTATAGTTTGGAGTGCTGTATATCGTGAGGTGCTGTATACTGTGGGGTGCTGTATATTGTGGAGTGCTATACTGCTTTACTGTATACTGTGGGGTGCTGTATACTGTGGGGGGCTGTATACTGTGAGGTGCTGTATACTGTATAATTTGGGGTGCTGTATACTGTGAGGTGCTGTATATTGTGGGGTGATGTATATTGTGGGGTGCTATACTGCTCTACTGTATAATGTGGGGTGCTATACTGCTTTACTGTATACTGTGGGGTGCTGTATATTGTGGTGTGCTATACTGCTCTACTGTATACTATGGGATGCTGTATAATGTGGGGGGATGTATACTGTGGGGTGCTATACTGCTCTACTGTATACTATGGGGTGCTTTATACTGTGGGGTGCTGTATACTGTGGGGTGCTGTATACTGTGAGGTGCTGTATATGGTGAGGTTCTATATACTGTGGGGTGCTGTATACTGTGGGGTGCTGTATATTGTGGTGTGCTATACTGCTCTACTGTATACTATGGGTTGCTATATACTGTGAGGTGCTGTATACTGTGGGGTGTTATACTGCTCTACTGTATATTGTGGGGTGCTGTATACCATTAGGTTGCTGTATACTGTGGGGTGCTATATTGCTTTACTGTATACCTGGGGTGCTGTATACTGTGGGGTGCTGCATATTGTGGGGTGCTATACTGCTCTACTGTATACTGTGGGGTGCTGTATACTGTGGGGTGCTATACTGCTCTACCGTATACTGTGTAATTTGGGATGCTGTATATTGTGGGGTGTTATACTGATTTACTGTATACTGTGAGGTGCTGCATACTGTATACTGTGGGGTGCTGTATACTGTGGGGTGCTATACTGCTCTACTATATACTGTGGGGTGCTGTATACTGTATAGTATGGGGTGCTGTACTCTATAGGGTGCTATACTGCATACTGTGGGGTGCTGTACACTATAGGGTGCTATACTGCATACTGTGGGTTGCTGTACACTATAGGGTGCTATACTGCATACTGTGGGGTGCTGTATACTATAGGGTGCTATACTGCATACTGTGGGGTGCACTGTAACTCTAGGTTGAGCCGAGCCCCGGTCGCCTTCCTGCAGAGCGGTGCCCCCTTCCAGCCTGAGCCCAGCTGCCCAGAGCACTGATCCTGAGCCGCTGGAGTCTTCAGAACTGGAAGTATTTACAGTCATTCACTGTACTCTACCAGGTGTGTGGATTTTTTGTGTGTTGTGGTGGAGGGCGTGATTGCATGCAAGAGTGTGGGAAGGCAGGATCCAAGGGGCCCAAGTAAATTTTTGCCCAGGGTCCAATCAATATTAAAGACCGCCCTGGTCGCATTGGAACTGGTTTTTACGAGCAGTCAGTCTCCTGGCCCTGAGACCGTGAGGGGGACATCAGTGATGTGCAGACGGTAGCAGATAATGATGATGTAGCCGATCGCACTTGGAAGCTGGGTGAAGAAGGAGCTTCTTTATCATCACGAGAAGAGGGTGGCAACTTGATTGTGAGGCAGCGGCTGAGCCAGCAAGGTGGTATCTTGGCCGTGAGTCAGCAGGGCAGAAGCAATGGGAGGTCAGGAGTCAAACGCGCCTGGGATAGACAACCCGCTTCGCCGGAGCCTACCGTCCCGGGAAGCAGCGGTGCAGGTGTTCACGGAAGTAGCAGTAGCAGGCTGTCAGCATGGAGTGTTGGGGGAAAAATGCTATTCTCGGCGGTGTGGCAGTTTTTTGTTAAGCCACCGGAGGAGGTGAACATGGCCATTTGCCAAATTTGTGGGCAGAAGGTGAAGCGTGGCCAGGGTGCCAATGCAGCATCACCATAAAGTGGCCTGGAAGAACTGGCTGTCTGTCATTCCCATCATTTACTGGTCCTGATGCTCCTGCTCCTCGTCCTCCTACTCCTCGTCAGTCATTCCGTCAGCAATCGATCACCGAAGTGATTGCCAAGAGACAACAGTATGCGTGCACTCATCCAACTGCGCAGAAGCTGAACGTGCTCCTGGCCAGGTTGCTGGTGCTGCAGTACCTCCCTTTCCAAATGGTTGACTTTGCACCTTTCAGAGAACTGATGGCTTGTGCCGAGCCAAGTGTTACGTTTGGGTGGGGTAGGAAAACACCACACCGAACATAGGAGACTAGGGAAAGGAGATGGACACCTCCTAGTAAAACCCTAATCAAAGTCCTGACTAACTAGTATGAACATACCCCAGAGGTAGGTGAGTTCATACACAGGAATACCTAGTGTCCTAACTCACCCTATAGGATCCTGGTACTAATGTCAGGACTGAAACAACCTGTTCCTCCAAAAGGAAGGACGAACAGGAGTTTCCTTCAGGCCTTAATACGAATGACAGGAAAATGCAACACACAAAATAACCCAAACAAAATACAAAAAGGAAAGAAAACACTTAACTTCAAGTGGCTATGGCAACACCAGAAACTCAGCCGAGATCCACACACCAACTACCCACAACTACAACTGAAGCTATAATCCGCATAGCATAGTGGGAGAAACAATAAATAGAGAAGGTTAAATGACCATAATAGCCAAACCTGGGTAAAGAAGGTGTGGCAAGCACCAGAAACAACACAGACGCCATTTGATCCAAAAGGAAAACATGTCAGATCAATCCACGTGTTGCCAGTCTCATCAATCTCCTGCCACCTGTCGCAGGAACGTCCGTGACACCGAGGTGGAGAGTCCCAAGCCATCCTTTCTTTGTCAAAAAGGCAGTACCAGTCCTGCGCACATAGGTAGAACAGAAGGTGGGCCAGTCTTTGAGTCTGTCGTTGTCTGCCAAAGTGCACGGCAGCGCCGATGTGTAGAGCTGTAACTATGGTCTAGGACAATATATGTCCTTTACGGCCCACTGGGTAAATCTGGTTCCTGCCCAGCCACACCAGCAACTTGCCAGGTGACGCCGCTTCCACCTACACATTCTCACGTTGTTGGTTGTGCGACAATGTCCGCGTCTGCCTCCTTATCCTCCACCGTATCCTCAGCCTCCACTGTAGGGACAATTCACAGTGCTCCTGCAGCATAATACAGTCGTGGCCAAAAGTTTTGAGAATGACACAAATATTAGTTTTCACAAAGTTTGCTGCTAAACTGCTTTTAGATCTTTGTTTCAGTTGTTTCTGTGATCTAGTGAAATATAAATACACGCACTTCATACGTTTCAAAGGCTTTTATCGACAATTACATGACATTTATGCAAAGAGTCAGTATTTGCAGTGTTGGCCCTTCTTTTTCAGGACCTCTGCAATTCGACTGGTCATGCTCTCAATCAACTTCTGGGCCAAATCCTGACTGATAGCAACCCATTCTTTCATAATCACTTCTTGGAGTTTGTCAAAATTAGTGGGTTTTTGTTTGTCCACCCACCTCTTGAGGATTGACCACAAGTTCTCAATGGGATTAAGATCTGGGGAGTTTCCAGGCCATGGACCCAAAATCTCAACGTTTTGGTCCCCGAGCCACTTAGTTATCACTTTTGCCTTATGGCACGGTGCTCCATCGTGCTGGAAAATGCATTGTTCTTCACCAAACTGTTGTTGGATTGTTGGAAGAAGTTGCTGTTAGAGGGTGTTTTGGTACCATTCTTTATTCATGGCTGTGTTTTTGGGCAAAATTGTGAGTGAGCCCACTCCCTTGGATGAGAAGCAACCCCACACATGAATGGTCTCAGGATGCTTTACTGTTGGCATGACACAGGACTGATGGTAGCGCTCACCTTTTCTTATCCGGACAAGCCTTTTTCCAGATGCCCCAAACAATCGGAAAGAGGCTTCATCAGAGAATATTACTTTAACCCAGTCCTCAGCAGTCCATTCACCATACTTTCTGCAGAAGATCAATTTGTCCCTGATGTTTTTTTTGGAGAGAAGTGGCTTCTTTGCTGCCCTTCTTGACACTAGGCCATCTTCCAAAAGTCTTCGCCTCGCTGTCCGTGCAGATGCGCTCACACCTGCCTGCTGCCATTCCTCAGCAAGCTCTGCACTGGTGGCACTCCGATCCCACAGCTGAATCCTCTTTAGGAGACGATCCTGGCGCTTGCTGGACTTTCTTGGACGCCCTGAAGCCTTCTTAACAAGAATTGAACCTCTTTCCTTGAAGTTCTTGATGATCCTATAAATTGTTGATTGAGGTGCAATCTTAGTAGCCACAATATCCTTGCCTGTGAAGCCATTTTTATGCAACGCAATGATGGCTGCACGCGTTTCTTTGCAGGTCACCATGGTTAACAATGGAAGAACAATGATTTCAAGCATCACCCACCTTTTAACATGTCAAGTCTGCCATTTTAACCCAATCAGCCTGACATAATGATCTCCAGCCTTGTGCTCGTCAACATTCTCACCTGAGTTAACAAGACGATTACTGAAATGATCTCAGCAGGTCCTTTAATGACAGAAATGAAATGCAGTGGAAAGTTTTTTTTGGGATTAAGTTAATTTTCATGGCAAAGAAGGACTATGCAATTCATCTGATCACTCTTCATAACATTCTGGAGTATATGCAAATTGCTATTATAAAAACTTCAGCAGCAACTTTTCCAATTTCCAATATTTATGTAATTCTCAAAACTTTTGGCCACGACTGTACATGTGCAGGGCACGGCAGTGTCATGCTGTTCTGCACCTAGTTTGCCTGGACGATCGGAGTCACACAGGGGAGGAACTGCTCGACATCCTTTATTAAGAAATCGAATCCTGGGTTTCTCCTCGACAACTAAAAATCGGAACTATGGTGACCGACAACAGAAAGAACATGGTGTCGGCGCTCCATCAAGGAGGGCTGAGCCATGCGCCCTTCATGGCGCACATGTTCAATCTGGTTGTAAAGCGGTTCCTGAAGTCTTCACCCCATCTACAAGACATCCTGAAAATGGGCAAGGAACTTTGCATGCACTTTAGCCACTCGTACACTGCAAAGCAAACTCTCCTTGAGCTGCAGTGGCAGAACATAGGCTGATATGCGATGTTTCCACCCTCCATATGTTGGACTGATTACATGAACAGAGAAAGGCCATAAACGATTTCTTGATGATACAGGCAGACAGAGGTACTCCCCTGTTAGTGGCAGCTCATGCGTGACACCTGCTGTTTCTCGTGCCCTTTGAGGAGGCCACTTTATTTGTCAGTCGCCAGGACTACGGAATAAACAATGTAATTTCACTGATTCATGTCCTGGAACAGATACTGCTAAATCTGGCTGGCCAGGGGACAGGAAAAATAGCAACTACATCTCACGGCCACATGAGTCCTGTGGGGGCTGAACTAAAGGAGGAGGACATTCGAGCACAAGCAATGATAGAGAAATGGATGGTTTTTCTACACAGGTTACAGGAGAGGAGAAGCAAGAGCAGCCGGAGGAGCTACAGGGCAATGAGGAAGATGAGGCAGATGACCCATACACACCGTGGCAGTATGCAGTGGAGATGGAGGCAGGTCCCTCCGAGTCACTTGCGCAAATGGCCCGGTGCATGCTCAGTTGCTTATGTAGTGACAGCCGAATTGTCACCATTTGGGCCCTCCACCCTTGCTACCAGTCCAAAATGAGGGCCTTTTTTACACCCGGTGAGAGGTAGGATAAACTGAACTACTATCAAGACATCCTATGTAGCCAGTTGGCCAGTGCTTATGTGCAACATCACCCATCCTCATGCAGGTCTGACCGGGGGGGCCCTCTGCGCTCACGTTCCACTGCCATGGCTGCTTGGGGTGGTAGGGGGACAGGAGCAGTACCAGCTCAATCAGAATCAACTTAAGTCTCGAGTCACTGATAACCAGTTTTCTTCACCCGTCTACTGAAGCAACTACTCACCAGCAGCAGCAGGTAGACATAGAGTAGAGCAGAACTTGAACTAGCAGTTTGTGTGTAACGGGGCGCCGAAGGTGCACTCGGTCTCCCATCAGCCACAGACCTGCTGCTTAGCTTCAGGAGCGAGGATCTGTGTTTGGCCTCATTCCCAGGGCGGCTTTGCTAGCTGGGAGGCTCACTGCTCCTAGGTTTGCCTTGAGCGCCAAGCTGATCACTCGGTGCTCGATTTGTCTGTCTGTCGGTCATGTGACGCTGGCCACGTCATATGAACCTCACTCCCCACTATAAATACAGTCGGCCTGCTGGCTACAGGTTGTCTGTGATTTTCGTCCTATAGGCTGTGTACTTTATTGTTATTAAGCTACCTCTGGAATTGAACCTCGATCAGCCTCTTGACACCTCTTCTGCCTGCTCCCTGTACCTTGACGCTACCTCTCGGATTTTGACCTCGGCTTGTTTACGGATTTGTCTTTGCCTCTTCCCTTGCTCTGATGTGACCTCCTGGACTGACCTCGGGTAGTTGACCCGCCTCGCCTTCTGTTCTATCTCTTGTCCGCTTATTGTAACTTCTCAGTGGCTGTCCTCTTCCCTGATGTCTCTTTTTCTCTGCTTGCACTTAGGTTAGGGACTGTCGCCCAGTTGCGCTCCGTCACCTAGGATGGGTGGTGCAAGTGGCAGCTCAGGGGGGCATCTTCGCTCTATCTTGATTCCCGTGACTCTACCCGTGACATTGTGGCATACTTGGACTGCAGCCAAACTCGAATTGTGGCCACAACTGGCCGAGTTTGCCCTCGACAAGCTTTCCTTCCCGGCCTGCAGTGTGGCATCAGAGCGGGTTTTTAGTGTGGTGGGGGCCATAGTTACCGCAAGGAGAACTCGTCTGTCCGCCCAAAATGTGGAGAAACTGACCTTTGTGAAGATGAATCAGGCATGGATCAGCCAGGATTTCCAGACACCAGTGCCTCATGCATCAGACTAGATCATCGAGGGTGCCACACAAAAACTTTGTCAAAAGAGACCTGTTTCTTCTGGCTACCTGCTTCAGCTACTATTCTGATGCTGCCACCCGCCTGATGCCACACACCTGCTGCCAGGTGCTCCTACTGCCACCCACCACCTTCAGCTGGTACTGGTATTGCCCCCCACCTCCCCACTCTGTCACTGGGCCACTCTGTGGTCTCCTCATGCTGCTGCCACCTCAACACTATGTCACTGGGCCACCTTAGTGGTCTCCTCATGCTGCTGCCACCTCACCACTATGTTACTGGGCTATTCTGTGGTCTTCTCATGCTGCTGCCACCTCAACACTATGTAACTGGGCCACTCTGTGGTCTCCTCATGAAGCTGACACGCTACCACTCTGTGGTCTCCTCATGCTGCTGCCACCGTCATTGAAGATTCGGCTAATCGACCGAATCAAAATTTCTAGAAATTCGCTCATCTCTAATTCTGCCCGTTCAGAATTATTGCTTCTTGGCAGCAAATAGCTGTTTATACAACATGATCTGTTGCCCAGATACAATGATTTTGGTGACTACAGCACCTATACACAGGACAATTATCAGGACAATTTCCAGTGCTACCAAACATACAGGAAAAATCAGTACTACATATATTTAACATCCAGTGATGTTTCGCCTGATGTAGGCATTCTCTTTCCTCATCTTTTTTATTCAGTCCAGTCTGCTAGTATGACTTCTTTTGTCCACATTTCATCATTGCAGAGTTTGTCACACAGACATCTTGGATTATTCATTTTTCATCCTCCTCCTCACCTTTTCAACACAAAGTCTCCATCCTCTTGCTCCAACTATGTTGAGAATGAAAATAATATACTGTGGAGTAGTAATGGTGCCCCCAGTAGTAATAATGTCCCCTATAGTGCATCAAGTAATAATCATGGCCCTTATAATGCCCTCAGTGAAAATAATGCCTCTATAGTCCCTAATAAATCCCCTGTTGTGGTCACAGTAATAATGCCCTCATTGTTCCCTAGTTATACCTCCTGTAGTGCCAAAGTATTAAAAATGCCCACATAATGCCACCTATAATTCCCCGGTAGTATGTTCCCCAAGTGGCCCTAAAAAGATAGAAAAGAAAATATTTCAGTCCATTCTATGCTACCATCTGCAGTGCAGGCCTCAGGCCTTTTCCAGCCTGTGGCCTGAGATGCTTGTATCCTTAAACCACTGCCTCATATAGTGTCCTGTGGCCTATGATGGTAAACGGTGGGGCAGGGAGCCATGGGCTCGTATGACCTACTGCAGTATTTAACTGTATCTCTATCCTGAGGACCTATGGCCACCAGCCATGTACATACTGTGAGTATCTAATGCTCCCATTGTAATTAATGCTGAGAGCATCAGATCATTATGTACCCAGACAGCAGCCATGAATAGGGCTAAGGCAGGTTCCCTGGGCAACGGACCAATTGAAAATTTCCCGGCAGGGTCTATGGCCTGTCTTCCCCTGCAAGGATTTATTCTAAGTTTCTGCAATCAATAAAGGCATTTTATATTTACAGTGTGCCATGCGTTCCCTTATCTCTCTGTACACTGTTGCACCCTCCCCCTTTGCTTATCCACTCTCAATGAAAACATGGATGCTTCCCTCTCTTCACAATCTGATCTGCCTTGTACAAAATTATCTCCCTCCATTATGCTATCTCTGACACTTAGAGAAGGAAAGGTGAGGGCAGAGAAAGTTGATATAGCTAGGAGCAGCATACTGTTGGATCTTGTCAAATTAGCCAGGACAGCTGAAGGAGTTAATAAAATACAAAAGTTTTAATGAAGACTATTGAGGCATGATCAATAATAGAATCAGTGCAAAGGTTTCCATAGTCTTAAGGAGAGAATTGATCAACATGTATGTGGTGAACACAGTACAAAGCTTTGAGATATATGTATAACAACAAGGAGTATTACTAATAATTAGAGATGAGCGAATTTATGGAAAATTAGATTTCAATTTTAAAATTCAAATTACTTAGTCACAAAGCGCATTTCTTTGTATGTAGTGTGTGCAATGACTGGGTATGACGATCTCGCTGCGACCTTTCATTGAACCCCTCAGATGCCGCGTTCATCGCTGATTGCGGATCTGAGGCTACCATTTAGGCCTTTGAGGGGTTAATCAGGGTAGAGGTTGTTGTGGCCATCTTGATTGAAGACACCGCCATTTCAGGGAAAATTGATTTGTTACCACAAAGCGCAAGGAAATTCACCCTTGCGGCAAATCTAATTTTTCCTGAAATTCCTATCAAAGTCAGTTATTTTTACTGCAATTCACTCAATACTACTAATATTATACAGTATAATACTGAACGATTTTGGCATTGTAATTTATTCTATTTTATCGTATCACATGCTACTACTCTAAACAGCGTGGCACTGAGCAATAGCGATATAAGCCCAAAAAATTGGCAAATTCTAAAATTGTTGTTTAGTGGACTCACCATCACCACCTCCTCAGGCAGAGAGTTCCATAGTCTCACTGCTCTTACCAAAAAGAATCGTCTTCTATGTTTGTGTACAAACCTTCTTTCCTCCAGACGCAGAGGATGTCCCCTCATCACAGTCCTGGGGATAAATAGATGATGGGAGAGATCTCTGTACTGACCCCTGATATATTTATACATAGTAATTAGATCTCCTCTCAGTCATCTTCTTTCTAAAGTGAATAACCCTAATTTTGATAATCTTTCAGGGTACTGTAATTCCCTCATTCCCGTAATTACTTTAGTTGCCCTCCTCTGAACCCTCTCTATCTCTGTTATGTCTGCCTTGTTCACAGGAGCTCAGAACTGTACACAGTACTCCATGTGTGGTCTGAAAAGTGATTTGTAAAGTGGTAGGATTATGTTCTCATCACGGGCATCTATGCCCCTTTTGATGCAACCCATTATCTTATTGGTCTTGGCAGCAGATTCCTGACACTGTTTTTTACAGCTTAGTTTGCTGTTCACTCAAATTCCTAGGTCCTTTTCCATGTCAGTGTTACCCAGTGTTTTACCATTTAGTATGTACGGATGACTTGTATTATTCCTACCCATGTGCATAACCTTACACTTGTCAGTGTTAAACCTCATCTGCCACTTCTCTGCCCAAGCCTCCAATCTATCCAGATCCATTTGTAGCAGTATACTGTCCTCTTCCATGTCAATTACTTTACACAGGTTGGTGTCATCTGCAAAAATTGCCATTTTACTGTGCAAGCCTTCTACAAGATCATTAATAAATATATTGAAGAGAATAGGGCCCAATACTGACCCCTGAGGTACTCCACTAAGTGACAGTGACCCAATCTGAGTGTGTACCGTTAATAACCACCCTCTGTTTTCTATTACTGAGCCAGTTACTTACCCACATACAGATGTTTTCTCCCAGTCCGAGCATTCTCATTTTATATACTAACCTTTTCTGCGGTACAGTGTCAACTGCTTTGGAGAAGTCCAGATATACGACATCCATTGACTCGCCGCTGTCAAGTCTAGAACTTACCTCCTCATAGAAACTGATTAAATTTGCTTGACATGACCAATCCCTCATGAAGCCATGCTGATATGGCGTTATTTTCTTATTTTCATTGAGGTGCTCCAAGATAGCATCTCTTAGAAAACCTTCAAACAGTTTACCCACAACAAATGTTAAAATTACCGGCCTATAGTTTCTGGGCTCTGTTTTTGGACCCATTTTGAATATTGGCACCACATTTGCTATGCACCAATCCTGTGGAACACTCCCTGTCAGTATAGAGTCTGCAAATATCAGAAATAAGGGTCTGGCTATGACATTACTTAATTCTCTTTGGATACGGGGGTGTGTGCCATCCGGTCCTGGTGATTTGTCTATTTTAATCTTTTTAAGACGCCGCTGTACTTCTTCCTGGGTCAGACAGGGCACTTTTAATGGGGAATTTACATTTACATTCTGCATTTCATCTGACAGTTTATTTTCCTCAGTGAATACAGTGGAGAAAAAAATATTTAACAGCTTTGCTTTCTCCTCATCGCTCTCTGAAACTCCCCCCTCATCACTCTGTATTCATTTATTTTGGCCATGTCAGCCACATCTATTTCCAACATAGTCACAAAATTAAGCATATAGTTCTGCAAAGGGTTGTAACTTGCCAAAAAGATGTTCAAGTCTATGCTACATTTCCAATTTTTGGACTTTAACCCATAGGATACCAGCGCCATAGCTGTATGGCGCTGCGGACTGTGACTTAAATCTACGGCGGGCTGATCAGGCTAGTGAAGGAGCTGCTTCCGCCGTATCAGTGGCAAGGGTCTGGCTGTTCCTGTTAGCCGTGCCCCTGCTGTATGTGCCAGCATCAGTGAAAACACCGATGCCAGTGCATAAACCCTAGCTGTGCCACGGTCATCACTTACCGTGGCATGTGCGATGCCTGTGGAGGAAGGGAGTCCCCATAGGGTCTCCGCACTGTGGTGACGGGGATCTGATGGTTGGGATGGCCCATGTAAGCCTGTAAGACTCAGCCCCCTGGGTTTCACAGGCAAGCAGGCTGTAAGTGTATCAAGTGTACTACAATACAGATGTATTGTAATGCATTGTAGGTCAGACCCCCAAAAAGTTGAAGTGCCATAGTGGGACAAAAAATTAAAGTAAAAATAAAAGTTAAAAAAGGTGTTTTACATGATAAAATAATAAATGTTTTATGTAAAAAAGAGCCCTTTTCGCATAATTAAGTTACGGTATACAAAATTGTAAAAAAAATAAAAATAGACATATTAGGTATCACCACATCTGTATCGACCGGCTCTATAAAAATATCACATGATCCTGCTCGTCAGGTGAGCGCCATAAAAAACTGCAACAAAATACCAACCGATTAAAAAGTCGTATGTACCCCAAAATGGTACCAATCAAACAGTCACCTCATTCAGCAAAAGATGAGACCCTACATAAGACAATTGCTCAAAAAATTATAAAAATGGCTCTCAGAAAATGGCAACACAAAAAAATTATATTTATCAATTTTTCCTTTAAAACTTAATAAAAATAAAAAATACACATTAAGTATCGCTGCATCTGTAACAACCTGCTCTATACACTGCGTGCAGAATTATTAGGCAAATGAGTATTTTGACCACATCATCCCCTTTATGCATGTTGTCTTACTCCAAGCTGTATAGGCTCGAAAGCCTACTACCAATTAAGCATATTAGGTGATGTGCATCTCTGTAATAAGAAGGGGTGTGGTCTAATGACATCAACACCCTATATTAGGTGTGCATAATTATTAGGCAACTTCCTTTCCTTTGGCAAAATGGGTCAAAAGAAGGACTTGACAGGCTCAGAAAAGTCAAAAATAGTGAGATATCTTGCAGAGGGATGCAGCACTCTTAAAATTGCAAAGCTTCTGAAGCGTGATCATCGAACAATCAAGCCTTTCATTCAAAATAGTCAACAGGGTCGCAAGAAGCGTGTGGAAAAACCAAGGCGCAAAATAACTGCCCATGAACTGAGAAAAGTCAAGCGTGCAGCTGCCAAGATGCCACTTGCCACCAGTTTGGCCATATTTCAGAGCTGCAACATCACTGGAGTGCCCAAAAGCACAAGGTGTGCAATACTCAGAGACCTGGCCAAGGTAAGAAAGGCTGAAAGACGACCACCACTGAACAAGACACACAAGCTGAAACGTCAAGACTGGGCCAAGAAATATCTCAAGACTGATTTTTCTAAGGTTTTATGGACTGATGAAATGAGAGTGAGTCTTGATGGGCCAGATGGATGGGCCCGTGGCTGGATTGGTAAAGGGCAGAGAGCTCCAGTCCGACTCAGACGCCAGCAAGGTGGAGGTGGAGTACTGGTTTGGGCTGGTATCATCAAAGATGAGCTTGTGGGGCCTTTTCGGGTTGAGGATGGAGTCAAGCTCAACTCCCAGTCCTACTGCCAGTTTCTGGAAGACACCTTCTTCAAGCAGTGGTACAGGAAGAAGTCTGCATCCTTCAAGAAACACATGATTTTCATGCAGGACAATGCTCCATCACACGTGTCCAAGTACTCCACAGCGTGGCTGGCAAGAAAGGGTATAAAAGAAGAAAATCTAATGACATGGCCTCCTTGTTCACCTGATCTGAACCCCATTGAGAACCTGTGGTCCATCATCAAATGTGAGATTTACAAGGAGGGAAAACAGTACACCTCTCTGAACAGTGTCTGGGAGGCTGTGGTTGCTGCTGCACGCAATGTTGATGGTGAACAGATCAAAACACTGACAGAATCCATGGATGGCAGGCTTTTGAGTGTCCTTGCAAAGAAAGGTGGCTATATTGGTCACTGATTTGTTTTTGTTTTGTTTTTGAATGTCAGAAATGTATATTTGTGAATGTTGAGATGTTATATTGGTTTCACTGGTAAAAATAAATAATTATAATGGGTATATATTTGTTTTTTGTTAAGTTGCCTAATAATTATGCACAGTAATAGTCACTTGCGCACACAGATATCCCCCTAAAATAGCTAAAACTAAAAACAAACTAAAAACTACTTCCAAAAATATTCAGCTTTGATATTAATGAGTTTTTTGGGTTTATTGAGAACATGGTTGTTGTTCAATAATAAAATTAATCCTCAAAAATACAACTTGCCTAATAATTCTGCACTCCCTGTAAAATTATCACATGGTATACTGTGCCATTTTTTGTCACCTTGCCTCACAAAAGTGTAATACCAAGTGATCAAAAGTTGTATGTACTCCAAAATGGTACTAATCAAACCATCATCTCATCCTGCAAATAATGAGACCCTACATAAGAAAATCACCAGAAAAAGAAAAATATGGCTCTCAGAACATGGCAACACAAAAACAAGATTTTATTCTATTCAAAAATGCTTGCTTTGTAAAATTTAACAAAAATAAAAATAGTAGACACATTGGGTATCGCCGTGTCTGAAACAACCTGCTCGATAAAAATATCACAAGGTATACCCTGTCAGGTGAACACTGTAAAAATAAATAAATAAAAACTATGCCAGAACATTTTTTTGTCACCTTACCTTACAAAATGCATAATATCACATGATCAAAAAGTCATATGTACCCCACAATGGTACTAATGCAAACATCATCTCATCCCGCAAAAAATAAACCCCTCACCTATAAAAACCAATGGCACCCAATAAACCAATCCATCAAAATCTGCGCTGCAAAAGCCATATGGCTTTGAGTCCTGCCATGTGCCCCACAGAAGTTTACCACCACATATAGAGTGTTGCTGTATTCAGGAGAAAATGGGTAAAAAATCATAGGGTGCTTTTTCTCCTGTAACCCCTTGTGAAAATGAAAAATTTGGGGCTAAAGCAACATTTTATTGGAAGAAGTGAGACTTTTCATTTTCACAGCCAAGTTTTTCCAAATTCTCTAAAACGCTTATAGGGTCAAAGTGCTCAGTACACCCCTTAATATATTCTTTGAGGGGGTGTAGTTTCCAAAATGGGGTCACATTTTGAGGGTTTCCATTGTAGGGGTATGCCAGGGTCCATTCAAATACAAAATGGTGCCCAAAAACCATTCTAGCAAAATCTGCATCCAAAAACCATATGGTGCTCCTTTCCTTTTGACCACTGCCATGAGCCCCTAAAGCAGTTTACCACTACATATAGGGTATTTCTGTAAATTGCAGAATCAGAGTAATGTATATTGAGGTTTATTTTGCTGTTAATCCTTGCTGTATTGCAAGGAAAAATGTATTAACATAAAAGATCTACAAAAAAAGACATTTTGATATTTGACCTTTTTCCTTTCATTCTTGTGGAACACCTCAAGAGGTAACAAAGTTTCTAACATTCCTTTTAATGATTTGATGGGTGTAGTTTCTAAAATGGGGCCATTCATGAGTGGTTTCCATTATAAAGCCCCACAAAATAACTTTACAGTTGAATTAATGCTTACAAAATGGTTGGGGGAATTTTCTTCTAATGTCCTTAAAAAATTAAATGACATTTTCTAAAATTATGCCAATATAAAGCAGACATTTGAAAAATGTAAAGTAATAACTATTTTGTGAGATATCACTATCTGCCATTAAAACCGAAAATAGTGAATTTTTCCAAATTTTCTCAAATTTTTAGATTTTTTAATAAGTAAAGGTAAAACATATCACGCCAAATTTATCACTAACATTAAGTAAAATGTGTTATGAGAAAACAATCTCAGAACGGCTTGGATACGAAAAAGCTTTCCAAAAGTTTTACCACAAAAAGTGACACATCAGATTTGCAAAAATCGGCCTGGGATTTACAATTTTTCGCCATTTAAGACGCACCGGCCCATAAGACGCACCTAGGTTTTTGGGGAGGAAAATAAGAAAAAAAATAATTTTAACCTAAAGGTGTGCTTTTGGTGGGTTTGGAACTAATGGTGGTCTGTGGATGGCACTATTACTGGGGATCTGTGAAGGACACTGTTATGGGGGGATCTGGGGATGGCACTGTTATGGGGGATCTGTGGATGACGCACTGGTATGGGGGATCTGTGGATGACGCACTGTTATGGGGGGATCTGTGACGTACACTGTTATGGGGGGATCTGTGAAGGATACTGTTACAGGGGGGATCTGTGGATGGCACTGTTATGGGGGATCTGTGGATGGCACTGTTATATATGTGCCATCTACAAACCCCCCAGCCCATAACAGTGCCATCCAGAGACCCCCCACCCCTTAACAGTGCCATCCACAGATGTCCCCCATAAAACTGTCATCCACAGATTCCCCCCCCCCACCGCTCCAGTGCTGCAGTATACAAATATAAAATGTCTCATTCAATTAAAAGTGATTAAACATGCCCCCTCACTCCTAATATTACCGTACACCCTAACAACTTCTGTACAACGCAGGCAGGGCACTCACTGACGTCACGTGCCTGCGCCGCCTGCTTTATTCATAAAGTAGGCGGTGCAGGCACGTCACATCAGAGAGTTGCGCTGGCTGCAGCCCGCCCCGCCTGCCTGCATTCTACAGAAGCTGTTAGGGTATACGGTAATTTTAAAAGTGGGGGGGGCATGTTTAATCACTTTTAGTTGAATGAGACATTTTATATTTGTATAGTGCAGCACTGGAGCGGCGGGGGCCGGAGTACAGTGACTGCATCGGCCCCGCCGCAATTGCCGGCCCCCAGCTCCTCCTCCCAGTCCCTCCCCGCTCGCTCATACATTGCAGCCTGCGATGTAAAAATTTCAGCATTCGCCCCATAAGACGCATGGGCATCCCCCCCCCATTTTTTGGGGGGGAAAAGTGCGTCTTATGGGGCGAAAAAGATTAAAAGTTGATCGGTACTGAGAGGGTTAAATTATATGCTTCACTGTCTTTATGACCTTATAAGCATCTTTTATTGTTCCTCTATGTCAATAATTATGGAACATGACAGTGTTTTCATTTTAATTTGTTACAGATTTACAATTCCATGATGGTAAAATGACAAAAGAGAAGCATCTGGTGTTCAGAGAAGGTGTACTGACATCAATAGGTATCCAAAATATCTTCATAAATACAATGCTATCACTTGCACTGTCATTTGGATAAATCATTCAAAATCTTGCTTTATTCTAACATAAATAAAAAGTATAAAATAATACAAAAAGTATTTATCTAACTCTAGCTGCTCTCCTTAATAATTTCCAATTCATCTTTTTTTCTTATTTTGGTGTGTATTCAGGACTAGCGATGGCCTTGCGGTTTGCCCGGCGGTTGTTCCACAGCGAACTTTGCTCGTTTGCGATTCGCCGAACATGCAAACATATGGCGATATTCGCATGCGCCATATTTTTTTGCATAGCGCCGAACTTTGACCCATGACACATCCATAAAGTGGGACAGGACAGCCAATTTAGATGTTTCAGCACATGGACACCCCCCCAACCCTATAACAGATACATGTTGCCCCAAAACTGCTTGAGGGTTGCGATATACCTTCTTCCACAAAATCATGATTGAGGTGTGCTATATACATGTTTCCGCCAAATACTGATTGAGGGATGCTATTGCTATATACCTTCTTCCACAAAATACTGATTCAGGTCTGCGATACACCTGCTTCCACAAAATACTGATTGAGGGGTGCTATATACCGGTTTCTGCCAAATACTGATTGGCGGGTGCCATATACCTTCTTCCACAAAATACTTATTGAGGGGTGCTATTGCTATATACCTCCTTCCACCAAATACTGATTGAGGGCTGCGATACGCCTGCTTCCACAAAATACTGATTGAGGGGTGCCATATTCCTGTTTTCGCCAAATACTGATTGAGGGGTGCTATATACCTGTTTCTGCCAAATACTGATTGAGGGGTGCCATATACCGTCTTCCATTAAATACTGATTGAGGGGTGCTATTGCTATATACCTTCTTCCACTAAATACTTATTGAGGACTGCGATACACCTGCTTCCACAAAATACTGATTGAGGGGTGCCATATACCTGTCTCCGCCAAATACTGATTGAGGGGTACAAAATATACCTTCTTCCACAAAATACTGATTGAGGGGTGCTATTGCTTTATACCTTTTTCCACCAAATACTGATTGAGGGCTGCGATACACCTGCTTCCACAAAATACAGATTGAGGGGTGCTACATGCCTGTTTCTGCCAAATTCTGATTGAGAGGTGCTATATACCTGTTTCCGCCAAATACTGATTGAGGGGTGCTATATGCCAGTTTCTGCCAAATACTGATTGAGGGGTGCAATATATCTTCTTCCACAAATTACTGATTGAGGGGTGCTATTGCTATATACCTTCTTCCACCAAATACTGATTGAGGGCTGAGATACACCTGCTTACACAAAATACTGTTTGAGGGGTGCCATATACCTTCTTCCACTAAATACTGATTGAGGGGTGCTATTGCTATATACCTTTTTCCACCAAATACTGATTGAGGGCTGCAATATACCTTCTTCCACAAATACTGCTATTCTCTATGGACTTAGGGAGAGGGTCATTTAGAAAATGACAGGCAGAGAAAGAGTCAGACCGTTCTGCAGGAATAGTAGGGGTCAGGCAAGTGCACCAGGCCAGAGCCTAAGTGGGAAGTTGGAGAAGGCGCATGCAATAACTTCAAAGGGCGCACCAGAGTTGATTGAGTGGCTCACTCAGCCTTGTACTTCTGCACCCTCCTCATCCTCTGTATCTGCACCCTCCTCACACTCTGCTTCGTGCACCCCCCAAAGACACACCACCATAACCATAGCCCCTCAACTTGAGTCAGAGAAATTATTTTCCCATCCATTCCCAGACATTACCGATGCCGACATTCTTCGCATCGGATGAGGAGGTAGCAACGGCCGCCACCCAACGGTCTGACGACAGTACCCAGATCAGCCCAAGGAGGTTGGTCCTCGCTGTTGCTGCCTACTCCGAGATCTCTAATGTCAGTGGTGGTGAAGGTGACAATGATAACGTGTCGATGGATGTCACGTGGATGGCTATAAGAGAGGAAGAGGAGGGGAGTTCAGAGGGAGATACGGAGCAGCAGATAGGGAGTCACGGGATAACGTGTCAGCTGCTGATAATAGTGTTGCCATCTGCAGACTGTGCTGTCAACGCATAAGTCGCGGTAAGCCCAACACTCGCCTTGGGACGACCGCCTTAAGAAGGCACCTGGCCTCCCATCACCGAGCTCAGTGGTACCAACGCCGTCAGAACCCATAAAGCCACACTCTTGGTGCTCCACATCCTGACTCTTCTACTTCTCCTCTTTCCTCCCATTTGTCCTCCACTCCACCTTCCACCGTGCCATCGAGTTCATCTGGCACAAGGCAGGCTTCCGTTGGCTTGTCGGAGCTGCTAGCCTGCGAACTACTGCCATATAAATTGGTGGACTCGGAGGCCTTTAGAAAATTTGTGGCAATTGGCACACCGCAAGGGAAGGTCCCCTGAAGGAAATATTTCTCCCAGAAGGGCAATCCCAGAACTGTATGGCCACTTTCAGCGGCAAGTTAATATATCTCTGGCACACAGTGTCAGTGCCAAGGATCATGTGACCGCAGACACGTGGTCTAGCAAACATGGGCAGGGAAGGTACATAACTTTTACTGCCTATTGGGTAAACCTTTTGACGGCCGTCATGCATGTAACCCATGGCACCCGTATGGATTTGGTATTACCGCCATGGATTGCATGCAGACCTGCCTCTTCTTCTCCTCCTCCTACTCCACCCTCCGTCTCCTCAGCTGACTTCTCCTTTTCCACTGCTATCGCCTCTTCTTCCGCTGCACCCCCCAAGCTCCCCAGGACCTATTCAACGTGCCAGATGAGATGTTGCCATGCTGTGCTGCGGCTGTTGTGCCTGGAAGCCAAGAGCCACACCGGTCCTGCACTGCTTTCAGCTCTGCGGTCACAGGCCCATCAGTGGTTAACCCTGCTCAATTTGACAATTGGTAAAGTGGTATGCCACAACAGTGCCTATCTACTGAGCACGCTGAAACAGGGCAAAATGACACACGTATCGTGCATGGCACACGTCCTAAACTTAGTTGTGCAGCGATTCTTTGGTCCAGGACGTCTTGCGGCAGACCAGGAAAATCTCTGGCCATTTTAGAAGATCTTACACGGCCATGGCTCGCCTTGCTGACGTTCAGCCGCGAAACCACTTGCCCGTCAGACATCTGATTTGTGACTACCCAACGTTCTGGAACTCCACCTTGTATATGCTTGATAGGCTGCTTCAGCAGAAACGTGCCGTTAATGACTACCTGTACGAACTCTGCTGCAGGACAGGTTCTCAGGAGCATGTTTTTTTCCCGCTGCGCCAGTGGCTGCTCATACTCAACGCATGCAGACTTCTGTGGCCATTTGGTGAGATCGCCAAACTGGTCAGTCGCAGCCAGGGCGCCATCACCTTACACCTTGTTTCTGGAGCGTGCAATGCGTCGTGACATTGAGCAAGCTGTCGAGGATCAGGAGCTGGAAGATGAGGAAGTCGCAATACTGAATGAATTCCAAGGGGGGCTACTCCATCTGAGACAAGTCAGCAGGAGTCTGAAGAGAAGTCAGAGGAGGATGGTGGATGGGGGGAGAAAGAGGAGGAGGAGGAGCAAGAAGAGCAGGCTTTAAACTTTTCGGAGATCCCTGGTGTTGTCCGTGGATGGGAGGAGGAGACCGAGGATGACATTCTCCTGGGCGATGATTAGAAGCCAGGGTGCTCCACCGCTTCCAATTAAGTGCAAATGGGGGCCTTCATACTCCAGTGTTTGAAGAGGGACTCCCGTATAAAAAGCATAAAGGGCAAGGACCATTACTGTGTGGCAACGTACTTAGACCCCCCCGGTACAAACACAAAATGGCAGACATGTTACTAGCATCACAGAGGGCTGTCAGAATGCAGGATTTCCAGGCCTTGCTGAGAGAGATGCTGCATTCTGCTGTTGCGGGCGCTGGCAGAGGAATTTCTACCCACAGGGAAACGGTTGAGGGTACCAATCTTACCACGCATGAAAGAAGAGGGCGGTTTGAAGATGTGTTGGTCACTTCGGATATGAGATCATTCTTGCAGCCATCCCATCGACAGCCGCCCTCCGGATCCAGCCTCAGGGAACGCCTAGACCGATAGGTGTTCAACTACATCGGCTTAACGGCCGATGTGGACGCTCTGAGAAGCAAGGAACCCCTGGACTACTGGGTGTGCAGGCTTGACCTGTGGCCAGAGCCATGGAACTCTTGGCTTGCCCATCGTTGAGTGTCCTGTCCGAAAGGACGTTCAGCGCAGCAGGGGGGATCATGACCGATAAGCACACTCACCTACCTCATGACAGTGTGGACTACCTCACATTTCTAACAATGAATAAGGCATGGATCTCGGAGGGATTCAACACCTGTGACGACCACATTTAATTGCATTTCCTAATGCCAGCCGACACATATCCGCCACCACCCAGAACAAAGAATGGTCCCTGTCTTATGTAAATACAGCGGCATAAAAGGCCTTTTCTGTCCATTGAATGCCTAATGTTTGGGGCCTGTACTCCACTGGCCTGCAGTAAAATTGGTATCCAATGACCGTCTAATATACCTCCAGCCACATAATCACTTGATGTTTTCTGTCCGGTGAATGCCTAATGTTTGAGGCCTATACTCCACAGGCCTGCAGTAAAATTGATATCCATTGACCGTCTAATATACCTCCAGCCACATAATCACTTGATCACTTGAATGCCTAATGTTTGGGGCCTGTACTCCACTGGGCTGCAGTAAAATTGATATCCAGTGACCGTCTAATATTCCTCCTTTGACCGTCTAATATACCTCCAGCCACATAATTACTTGATCTTTTCTGTTCGATGAATGCATAATTTTTGGGACCTATAATCTAACTGGCCAACAGTAAAATTGTTATACGGTGACTGCCTAATGTACCTCCAGCCACATAATCACTTCTTCTTTTCTGTACGATGAATGCTTAATGGGTGGGCCCTGTACTCCACTGTACACACATTAACAGAAAAAATGGTGTGGTGTTTAACAGGCAGGAAGTGCTCAAACCCCTATGCAGTTGTGCATGTGTATACAGGGGAGAAAATCCTGCACTTGTAGCCCTTTTCTAATGCTGATCCCCAGCAAAAATGCATACAGTTGAGGATGCCTGCAGCGGACCACAAGTACCACAATAGACATCCTACACAAGATAGCAATTATGTGGATGTGATAACCAATATAACAATAGAATAACATTTGCAAAGACAGGTGCACTCTGTATACACATGCAAAACTGCATATGGGTTTGCCTGTTTAACACCACGCCATTTTTTCTGTTGGTTTTAAAAAAAGGAAAAGCTTGGAGGGATATAAACCCCAATTTAAATGTGGCTGTTTTCCATCCACAGGCTACATTTAGGTGCACCTGCGTGGCCTGGGCCATATCAGACAGTCTTGAGTGTGGCTCGCAGACTTCTCCCTCCTCCCATTGCAAGCATGGCTACATTCTGGAGGTAACTAGTGAGTTGGCTATGAGTCGGACCTTAGACTCCTGTAATTCGCCCACTGGCTCCTGCTATTGCCCATACGGCACAGGTAGGTGAGTGTTAGGTCCCGAGCTACTTGGGAAACCTTGGAGCAGTGCTCGGGCTCAGACATGTCCTCCACAGTAGGATATGTTGGCAAATCTCTAAATTTTAACATCAGTATGAGGGTTAAGTAAGACCGCAGAGTGCACCTGTCTTTTCAAATGTTATTAACCTGTACTCCACTGGCCTGCAGTAAAATTGTTATACAATGACCGTCTAATATACCTCCAGCCACATAATCACTTGATCTATTCTGTCCGGTGAATGCTTAATGTTTGGGGCCTGTACTCCACTGGACTGCAGTAAAATTGTTATCCACTGATCGCCTTATATATCTCCAGCCACATAATCACTTGATCTTTTCTGTACGGCGAATGCCTAATTGTTGGGGCCTCGGAGGAATTCAACACCTGCGACGACCACGTGTTATCGAATTTTACCTATTATCATTTGGGGTTTATTCAAGAGGGGGGATTTCATTAGCCTTGTTTTGAAACCAATTTTATATTTTTAGTTTTTTTAAATATATGTATTTGACATGTATTTATGGGCAGGGCTGAATGCGTCTTGGACGTGGGTAAGGCATGCCGAACCTCAACTATGGCTGAGTTGTGCCGGGAGCCACGGGCGTGGGTAAGCCTGGAGAGGGCGTACCCTATTGGAGTGTGTGAAAAAAGGGGTGGGAGGGAGGGGTAAGTGAGACACACCACCTGAGGGAAGGAATTGGCAGGTATATATAGGGAGCCAACGCCCTGCCCACAAATACAGGCTGAAATCAGCCTTAATACTTATGGGCAGGGCTGAATGCGTCTTGGACGTGGGTAAGGTATGCCGAACCTCAACTATGGCTGAGTTGTGCCGGGAGCCACGGGCGTGGGTAAGCCTGGAGAGGGCAAAAAGACAAGTACACTATGTTGTCTAAACCGGTTTATTCATATACTTCCAACTCGCATGACCTATAACGCCAATGACTGAAAAGCCTGGGATATTTCCCTGTGTGGGTTTGAAATGTATCTAATGAAACAAGATGATCTCCAGTGCCGCTCCGATGCGGAACGAGTGACCCGAGATGACTCCTGGGTCGTACCCAAGGCCTGCTGCCAGAGAACGGATATGGGACGTGAATTGGTTTGAAGAGAGGGGTTTGTCTTTGAAGGGCAGGAGAGGACTGTTACGAGGCGCTGTCTGTAACAGGGATAATAATTTGTTGAGGATCCGAACTGGGCACCAGTTATTTTGGGTAGGGAAATATTTAGTCTCCGTGGGTGGCCCTGCTTGGTTTGTTTTGGTCAGTGAAAGGCTGAGTACGAAATAGTCATTATGCCACGACAGCTGTTCTTTGCGGAGACAGCCATGTCCCGGAGAGCTGCCAGTGAATTCTCCTGGCCGGAGGAAGCCGTAAAAACTTAAAAACATGGCTGCTTGTATTACCGTGCTGGTCAAGGGCCCAAAAGGACAGCCATCTAGGGCAGAAGACAAATCTCTGAACAGCTTGCTGGACACCGGTTGTCTACGGGTGGGAGCCTGTTTTGCATTTTTTTGTATTCCCCTGAGGGCCGCCTTGATTGCCTGGTTTGAAAAAAATAGAAGATCGACCCAGATTACTGAGCATGAAGTGATGTTGGAGGCCCGCTAGGTATAATTTGATGGTATTATAAGAGAGTTTAAGTTGGGAATAACAGAAAGCTATGAACGCCAGCAAGTATGATGTTTCGTCACGGCCGCCCTGAGGGTAAAAGGAGTCTAAAACTATCAAACGCTTTCAACCCGGCTCTGTAATTCCTGGCCGTATTTGGGGCTAATGATTGACTTATGAGGTGTTTTGCTGTCGAAATCAAAGACTCTAGCCCATCACTAGAGTGTTGTGTGTCGGGATTGAGGCTCCCGTGGGGTCCGCGTCGGGCATCTCCTGAAAGAAAACCAAAAAATTAAATCTAGACAGTGCATCTGCTGCTACATTTCTTTGACCCTGAGACATCGTGGATCCGCCTTTGACTGAACCTGACTTTGATGAATGACTTGATCTGGATTGCCGCGAACAGAAAAAACCAACAATAAGAGCTAAATAAGGTATATACAGACTGGGATATGCAAGGATAGAACCTCCCAGTGCTATTACCCTCGTTGCGTATGACTTACCTTGCGGGACTTTTAGCCTACTTTGAGAATGATAGTGGCTGGAGACACTTCTAGGAATCTGAGGGAAAACATTTAAGTAAACTGAATAACGTAGCCGTGAGAAAAGGATGGGGACCGTGAAACCCCTTGATTGTCCGGAAGGCTCCTAAAAGCCGAGCCTGGACAGACTAGAACGGGGTGTGGCGAACCCAATATGACATATGATGTGGATACAGCAGTGGCTAACTTGGAGGTCCAGTTGTCACTCAACATTTAGCTCATCCTAGGGGTAACCCGGACAGGACAAATGGTGTGACATGTTATCAGTGGTAGCTGAACCTGGACAACCTATGTGACGTACTACATTAAACATGGCCTGGACAACCTATGTGACGTACTACATTAAACATGGCCTGGACGATCCAGGTGACGTACTACATTAAACATGGCCTGGACGATCCAGGTGACGTACTACATTAAACATGGCCTGGACGATCCAGGTGACGTACTACATTAAACATGGCCTGGACGATCCAGGTGACGTACTACATTAAACATGGCCTGGACGATCCAGGTGACGTACTACATTAAACATGGCCTGGACGATCCAGGTGACGTACTACATTAAACATGGCCTGGACGATCCAGGTGACGTACTACATTAAACATGGCCTGGACGATCCAGGTGACATACTACATTAAACATGGCCTGGACGATCCAGGTGACATACTACATTAAACATGGCCTGGACGATCCAGGTGACATACTACATTAAACATGGCCTGGACGATCCAGGTGACATACTACATTAAACATGGCCTGGACGATCCAGGTGACATACTACATCAAACATGGCCTGGACGATCCAGGTGACATACTACATTAAACATGGCCTGGACGATCCAGGTGACATACTACATTAAACATGGCCTGGACGATCCAGGTGACATACTACATTAAACATGGCCTGGACGATCCAGGTGACATACTACATTAAACATGGCCTGGACGATCCAGGTGACATACTACATTAAACATGGCCTGGACGATCCAGGTGACATACTACATTAAACATGGCCTGGACGATCCAGGTGACATACTACATTAAACATGGCCTGGACGATCCAGGTGACATACTACATTAAACATGGCCTGGACGATCCAGGTGACATACTACATTAAACATGGCCTGGACGATCCAGGTGACATACTACATTAAACATGGCCTGGACGATCCAGGTGACATACTACATTAAACATGGCCTGGACGATCCAGGTGACATACTACATTAAACATGGCCTGGACGATCCAGGTGACATACTACATTAAACATGGCCTGGACGATCCAGGTGACATACTACATTAAACATGGCCTGGACGATCCAGGTGACATACTACATTAAACATGGCCTGGACGATCCAGGTAACATACTACTTAAAAACGTGGCCTGGACGATCCAGGTAACATACTACTTAAAAACGTGGCCTGGACGATCCAGGTGACACAACATTAGACTTGGCCTGGACGATCCAGGTGAAATACCATATTGAACATAGCCCGGACAATCCAGGTGACATACAACATTGAACCCGGCCTGGATGATCCAGACGACGCACAACATTAGACTCGGCCTGGACAATCCAGGTAACATACTACGTAAAACTCGGCCCCGTATGATCCAGGGGACATATAAAAAACTCGGCCTGGACGATCCAGGTGACGTGTTACATTGGCTCGTTTGAAAAACTAACTGCGTGTCACAACAATGGCTAAATTGAAGGTCCAGTTGTCGTCCAACATTTAGCTCATCCTGGCGTGACCCAGAGGCAAGATAAATGATGTGACATGGTATAAGTGGTAGCTGAACCTAGACGATCCAGGTGACATACAACGCTAAAGTTGGCCTGGACGATCCAGGTGACATACAACATTGAACTCGGCCTGGACGATCCAGGTGACATACAACATTGAAAGTTGGCCTGGACGATCCAGGTGACATAACATTAAACACGGCCTGGACGATCCAGGTGACATACAACGCTAAAGTTGGCCTGGACGATCCAGGTGACATACAACATTAAATTCGGCCTGGCGATCCAGGTGACATACAACGCTAAAGTTGGCCTGGACGATCCAGGTGACATAACATTAAACACGGCCTGGACGATCCAGGTGACATACAACGCTAAAGTTGGCCTGGACGATCCAGGTGACATACAACATTGAACTCGGCCTGGACGATCCAGGTGACATACAACGTTTAAAGTTGGCCTGGACGATCCAGGTGACATGACATTAAACACGGCCTGGACGATCCAGGTGACGTACAACATTGAACTTGGCCTGAGTGGTCCAGGCGACAGATAATTTAAGTACGCGGTATATGTGATAACTGAACTGATCGCGCGCCGCTGACGAATCTTTCCAGCCAAACCTGCGTTTGGAAACAGGGAGCCTGCCACGCGCAATTTTGGACCTCTGACACCTGCTGGCAGTGTGAATCCCTGCTTCCATGCCGTGACACAATTCTGACCTGCAGGGACCAAGTAACTTACTGGCCCATGTGCTGTTGATTAATATATGCAAATACGCACACCAAAATTGCCCCTGACACAGGCTGGAAGCTGGGCTGCCGCAGTTTGGCGTAACGCCGGCAACAATGCCCACTGCTTCCCATCTGTGCCGCCTCTGCTATATAGCGTCTCTGCTGGGGCAATGATTTATTATCCCCCTTTTTTTTTTTTTTTTTATCTGGGGTGGATATTTCCGAGTGGGCATGTGGCGCACTCATGGCCGCTGCAGGGAGGGGAAGGGGGACCCCCGTGCTTGCTACCCTGCTTGGACTGGGATGTGCGGTCCCCAAGTGCGAGCCTGGAGTGGACGGACGTGTGTGGGAGGTGTTGCGATCAGTGCTCGGCTGGAGGAGGGCAGGCGGAAGTGGATGCGTTCCACCTTGAACCACAGAACCTTTGTGGAGGAGTGCTACTGCCCGTAGCCGTGAGTAGGCGGGAGCTCATGCTCCAAGAACTTACGTGTAACCGAACGACCTCTCTTGATATCGTGGCGCTGTGTAGCGAATCGCACTTGAACAACCCGACGTGAAGCTGGAAAAAAAAACAGACGTGAAGCTTGCATGGCAGCTAGATGTGGCTCCTCCTACAAAGTAAGTGAGACACACCACCTGAGGGAAGGAATTGGCAGGTATATATAGGGAGCCAACGCCCTGCCCACAAATACAGGCTGAAATCAGCCTTAATACTTGTACTGGCCTGCAGTAAAATTAATATCCAATGACCGTCTAATATACTGTACCTCCAGCCACATAATCACTTGATCTTTTCTGTCCGGTGAATGCCTAATGTTTGGGGCCTGTACTCTAGTGGGCTACAGTAAAATTGTTATTTAGTGACCGCATAATGTACCTCAAGCCACATAATCACAATTTATTTTATGTCAGGTGAATGCCTAAAATAAAAATTTTCTAGGCTCCAGCAGGGCAAATTTTTAAGAATTTACCTTTAAGACGCTTAAAAATGGCCCATGATTAAAATACATATTTTTTGTGGGAATTTTTGTCACTCTCCATGTTGTGGGAGTATTTGTGCACTTCTAGTAAGTATTTGGTGGCTGCAAATATGACCTGAAGGTTTTTCCAGTTCGCCTGCCATTAAAGTGAACGGGGCCTGCAACAAATTTGCGGTTTGCAAACATTTGATTGCGTTTGCGGCATCGTCCCGGCCGATGTTCGTCCATTACTACTGTACAACTGTATCTGTCTGCTTAGACTGCAGATACAGTTGAAAGTTGTGGTCTAGGCTAAGGCTACTTTCACACTAGCGTTGTTTAAATCCGGCGTTCAATTCCGACACCGGAACTGCCCGCCGGATCCGGAAAAACGTGTGAAAACGGATTACATTTGAATCCTGATCAGGATTTTGATCACAATGAAAAAATGCATTGGAAAAAACGGATCCGCCATTTATGGACTTTAACTTTTTTTTCACATTTTTCGGGTTTAACATGCAAAAGCCGGATCCGGTTTGACTGAACACACGGCGCTGGATCCAGCGTTAATGCAAGTCAATGGGAAAAAGACCGGATCTGGCGTTCAGTCAAAGTGTTCAGGATTTTTGGCCGGAGGTAAAAATACAACATGCTACGGTTTTCTGAAAAGCCTGATCAGTCAAAAAGACTGAACTGAAGACATCCTGATGCATCCTGAACGGATTGCTCTCGATTCAGAATGCATTAGGATAAAACTGATCAGTTCTTTTCTGGATTTGAGCCCCTAGGACGGAACTCAGCGCCGGAAAAGAAAAACTCTAGTGTGAAAGTACCCTAATTCAGCTTTCAGTAAAAATTTTAATGACGCTAACACTTCCACCTTCTCCCTCCTCCCCATGCCAAATCCTTAATCTGGCCCCTCCCCCCAGCTCTGCTGCTGAAGGAATATTTGAATTGGACATTACATACAACATCACATACCTCTTACATTCAATGATGTCTCTTCTGATATAGATATTCTCTTTCCTTATCTTCACCATTCGAATTAGACTGACATGACAAATTATTTCAGCTGTGTCTCTTCTCTGCAGAGTTTGATACACTGACATCTTAGAATCCTCGCTTTTCCATCATCTTCCCCCTCCTGGTTTACCAACATTGTCATCCTGCTGCTGCCCCCCAATACTGTACCTTCTGTGCTCCCCAGTGCCTCTAAATACTGTTATAATGCAGAAATAGCAGTGCAATACAGATAGTCCCTAAAGTGCTTCCAAAAGTCCCACCACTACCAATAATTCTATCCCAGATTGCCTTCACTAGTAGTAGTGCCCCTGTGACCCAATAGTGATACTACTCTCCAAGAGTGCCTCCATTAGTAGCAATGCCCTCCAAATTGTGCCCAATAATAATGCCCTCACAGTACCACAGTAGTAATAATGCAGTTATAATGCCCCCATGTACTACACTCATTTTTAATACCCTAGTAATGCACCTCATATGGTAAATACACCACAGTATTTATAAAGCCCCCAGTAGTGCCACCAATAGTTAATGCCTCATTATTTATTATTTCCCCCAGTAAGTTTAATGTTCCCAAGCAGTGCTCCTGTATTTATAATGCCCCCTCTCGTTACTGCCCCCAGTAGTACCCTGTGTGTTATTATAATGTCCCTTAGCAGTGCCCCCTTTATCTATAATGCACTCCTCTCTACTTCCCCAAGTATTATGTCCCCCAGCAGTTCCCTCTTTATTTATAATGCCCTAAGTGGTGCCCCTTGTATTTTTATAATGTTCCACAGTAATGTCCTCTGTATTTTTATAATGTGCCCCACCAGGGCCCTCTTTTTTGTAATATCCCCCACCAGAGCCATTTAAAAAAAATGTCTCCAGCAGTGCCCTCTTTATTTATAATGACCCCCCAGTAGAGCCCTTTGTATTTCTATAATGTCCCCAACAATGCCCTTTTGTTTTAACAATGTCCCTCAACAGTGCCCTCCTTATTTATAATGCCCCCAGTAGTGTCAGCTGTATTTTTTAATGTCTCCCATCAGTACCCTTTTTTTAAATAATGTCCCCCCAGTTTTTTCCCCCTGTATTTTAATTTCACCCAGCAGTTCCCTCTTTATTTATAAGATCCCCCAGTTGTGCCCCCTTTATTTATTTATAAAGTTATCCCAGAGTTTCCAGAGTTCTGGATCAAGTATGGCTATAATGTCGTAAGGAGTGCCTACATTATTGTCCTCCTCTCTGTACTGTGCTCAAAGTGCTAAAAAAAAAAAAAAAAGGTAATCTTAACCTTACTCTCTCCATGCAGCCATCTGTGATATTTTGTCTGTGTCCAGGCACAGGTGGTGCGATGACATAATCACATTTACCTGTGCGATGAAATCGTCACATCAGACAGCGAAGGGACACTTACATACTATTTCATCCTGCCGCATAAGACCTGGCACAGTAGATCACATTGACCACTACCACCTGGACTGTTGTACTGCCTCATAGGCTTCAGGCCTAGAGCCCTGAGGTCTACGAGAGTGAACAGCTGGGATGGGAGGCTCTTGTCCCATGGAAAGATGTGGCACTGTCTGACTTGCCTGTAAAGGTGCTTGGAGGGGCCCCTTGGCAGGCATGGGGCCCCACTCAATTGCATGGTTTGCATGGTAGTCAAGACTACCACTAATCGGTAGAAACCAATTCTAAATGAAGTGACAGCCATTTGCTACCTTCATTAGAGGCAAAATACCTGGCTGAGATCAATACATGCCTGCTGCACCAATTTGAATAACCACCAGCTGAAGTGTGGAAAATCTTGGAAGTCAGCAGAGAAGAAGCATATGCTATGCGGCTCTGAAACATACACGCCGGCAGAACGGTAGAAAGAATCACTTTCATCAGCAAAACCATATGTGCACTTAGCATAGACTGCAAAAACGCTGTCCAGTAAAGAGCGCAGACAACGCTACTGATTATGACAACTAAATTTATAGGTATGACTATATCTAAAAATTCATTGAGGGACATTTATCAAGGCTGGCGTTCCCATACACCAGTCTTGTGCACAGGAGTAAGATGTCCCTAATTTATTAAGAGGCAGATGCTACTTTCCTTCATACCTACCTGGCTTCCCACTCTGGCCTCAGCTGCTCCACTCGGGTTTCTGAATGTAAACTTCCGGTTTGATGGGGCTGCAGCCAATTGTTAGCCACAGTGGTGAATTGCTCCCCTTGAATCAGGGCTAGAAGCCCATCGACAATTTGTCTGGCATTAACAGAGAGTCTTTAGATTAAAAAAAGAAACCATGTAAATCTCTCATACAAAAAAGACTGATGAAATTAAATACATAAAATATAAGTAGAACAATACACAACTGACTGAATGGATTTTCCTTTAAAGATCTCTTTCTGCCATAGAAGGACAAAGTTGCAATACATTTGCTGGAACCTGTTTACTTTATGTTACATTCTCCACCCCTGTATCTCTGCAACCCCCTACACTATAGAAGGGATTTTTTTCCTTGTGGAATGCATCTTAAAGTTTGGCAAGTTCTTTCTGAAGTTGACACAGGCAGATAAATGACTCAAAGAACACATGCTCTGAGCCTGCCATGTATCAGCGGAGACAAAATAAACAAGCAGCAGCAGAGCACAGAGTAAATGGGAAGCAGGTTTACATAAAGTAGCTTTTATGAGAAGTCTGAGAATGCATAGGTGAGACTCCAATGGGAAAATATCAACTCAGATTCTCTCCCCTGATTTACTGATTGAAAAATCCTAGAGATAATATCTATGAGCTTAGCAAGAAATTAAATGTTAATGCAATCTATCTATCTATCTATCTATCTATCTATCTATCTATCTATCTATCTATCTATCTATCTATCTGTCTATCTATCTTTGTGAGGCTTATAAATGTTCTGAAATTCCACGTTAATTCAATGTTAGTGATTAACTGATTTTTATCTATCTGTGATGCAAGGGGAGCAGTCACCGCTGTGGCCTGTGATTGCCTGCAGCGGTCACGTGCCCCCCATCGATGGATGTTGATATTGGCACAAAGGGGAGCAGAAGTGCCAGCCCGGTAGCCACACAGACTGAATCCAGGGCAGGTACTGGTTCCATCCCAAAATCAATGTAATGCTAAGCTGTTAGTGTACCTCGCATGAAGACTAGAAGGGTCCAGATACCAAACAATATGCCACCCCACACCATAATCCCGAGAGTAAGACCAGTGTGATATTCCCTTGTGAAGGCCTCTTCATGGTGTTGCCCACTTAGTCTCCATACCAGTCTCTAGCTAACATTTTGTCTGAGACAAAAGCTGGACTCTTCGCTGAACAGGACAGACCTACATTCCAGCCTCTATAGCCGTTTTGCTGTGTACCATGGTAGCTTTTAATAACAGTCGCATGAGGTTAATGGAAAACCTGTTGCTGGACATCTGGCTTGTAGTCCAGTATCATGCAAATATCTTCTGATGGTTTGTGTAAACACTGTTTGCCACCCTAGGCTTGGGATATGATGTGCTATTATGCTTGCACTACATGGATCACTACATGCCATACTTCTAATAAGACGATCCGTCCGTGCAGAGGTTCACCTCTGTGCAGCTCCTGCTATCATTCCAGCTCAATGATGTTCTCCCAACCATTGTGACATGCAATGTTGAACAGTGCTAACATCTCGGCCTAGGTGTGTAGCAATCTGCCAAAGTGATAAACCAAGGTCTCAAAATTCAAGGATTATGTCCCTCTCAGTTTACGACAAATGGCGATAACTGGCACGCCAACTAACAGTAGGCATCATACAATCATTCCACACAGCTTGATCAAATTTGTGAGGTTTCATGTGGCTATAAAAACATTGCTTTCTGTCTGTCTTTTATGCCCCTTCCGCATGCAACAGATTAAAGTTAGGTGCTTGAAAATGTGATCATTTTCAGATCTGAAACATCTGCGAATTCCTCTTGATTTGCATAACCTAATGGCTTGTCTGTACTATATATATAGCAGTTAACATGTATTTTAACCTAGAACTTCTGAATATTTACAAGCTTCAGGTAGTCAGAACAGCAGATACTAAGTGTATGTTGTTTTTCAGTTATGGAGTAATGAAAACAATGAAGAAATGCAGTGACACCCCAAGCATTGTGGCCTCCTCAAGCAGCTGATTGGGGGTGCTAAGATGTCAAACCTCATTGATCTTATATTAATGGACTACGATAGGAATTGTCCTTTAATGTTGTTGTCTTGGAAAACCTTGTTAAATGGGTTACTTAGGGTTTAAAAGTAACTGAACTATCCTTATAATAGGCTGTTGAAGATCAGTGAAGGTCCGACAATCAGCTCTTTGAATGGACCACGGTGCTCCTTCGAGGATTGTGTCCTGTGAACAACGCCAGAGTCTTCATAGTGGCCATTCTTTCAAACAGCTGCTCGTCGGGGGAGCCAAAATTCAAACCTCCACAATCTAATATTGATGGCCTATTGTTCAGTCTCCTTGGTAAAATTTGCATTGACACATAAGAGATCATTTTTTCTTGTTTTTTTTAAGTGCAACAATTTACTGTTACAACTACTTGCTTTTTCCTCCACACATATTGATCTGCTTATTTCACTTGTCTCATTTACCTCACTAACTTTCAATGTACTTTTATGTATAAATATGTGCATCTTCAGATACTGTGTTATACAATGCCTGATGAAGATACCTGAGTAGTCTGGAAACCTTGTAATTTAGTCATCATCTTTTCAGTTAGCTATTAAAAGGTGTCAACTACTAAAGACTCAATTTTTTAAAATATTTTATATTATATTTTGGCAGCCTGGATAGTTTTTTTGGAGCACAGAGCAAGGCAGTATGGTGAAATGTATTAGGCCCTGCACTCCAGACTTCTGTCTTCAACAAATAAAAAATAATATTTTTGTTACTTTCTGGATTAATTGCTCCAGTTTTGAAAAGTAGCAGTCTAGTTAGTCTAGGCATCACAAGGGAAAGAAAATCAAACAATAAGATTGTTAATTGGAGTATCTTCTGCCAAATCCTGAAATTGGAGCATTTCTTAGATTTCTAAAATTAAAATATAGATTTCCTATAATAAAGATCTGTACTGGTTGTCTAGTAGCTCTTCTTTACAGTACAGTGCAGTACTAAATGTTTTGTACTGCCATCTCTGTACCAGGATGGACTGCTCCTTTGGTTGTCTGGTGAGGATGGCTGCACTTTATTTTTCTGGTACAGTGTATGCTACTGTATATAGGACAATGAAGAAGCTCCTGTTCTCATTATAGAAAAAAATGTATCTCATATCTATAAATTATATCTAATATCTAACTATCTATCTATCTATCTATCTATCTATCTATCTATCTATCTATCAATCAATCACAGTGTTTATCTAACTATCATCACACTATCTATCTATCTATCTATCTATCTATCTATCTATCTATCTATCTATCTATCTTTCTATCTATCTCTATCACAGTATCTATCTTTTGTGGGGTTTCGCTCTGGTAGACAGGATTAGCGGATACAGTATAGAGGCAACAACAAGTTCTTTGGATCAAACAGTTCAGTGTTTTATTCACACTTTAGGCAAGTGATAAAACAAGCAGTCATAATCAACCAAAAACTCACCTTGTGGTGTTGGTGGTAATTCACACCATGCAGCAATTCTGCCTCAAAGAGTCCTTGAGCATAGCAGCACCAACCTGTTTTCATGCCAAATAGGTAGCAAGCCTTAATCCAGCCACAAGGCTCCCAGATCCCAACACAGAGACCTCGCTTCTGAGCACAGCTGCCTATTTAACCCCTTTAGGACATAGCCTTATTTCACCTTAAGGACCAGGCCATTTTTTGCAAATCTGACCAGTGTCACTTTAAGTGGTGATAACTTTAAAGAGGACCTTTCACCAGAGGAAAGCCTCTAAACTAACTATACAGAAGTGTAGAGCGGCGCCCAGGGATCCCGCTGCACTTACTGTTATCCCCGGGCGCCGCTCCGTTCGCCCGGTATAGCCTCCGGTATGTAAGTAGTTAGGCTCCACCCAGTTGAGCCTGCCGGCGTCTTCTTCTCCTATGCTGTAGCGCTGGCCAATGGCAGCGCTCAGCTCATAGCCAGGCTATGAGCTGAGCGCTGCGATTGGCCAGCGCTACAGCATAGGAGAAGGAGACCGCGGCAGGCTCAACTGGGTGGAGCCTAACTACTTACATAACAGAGGCTATAACCGGAGAACGGAGCGGCGCCCGGGGATAACAGTAAGTGCAGCGGGATCCCTGGGCGCCGCTCTACACTTCTGTATAGTTAGTTTAGAGGCTTTCCTCTGGTGAAAGGTCCTCTTTAAAACGCTTTGACTTATCCAGGCCATTCTGAGATTGCTTTTTTGGCACATATTGTACTTCATGACACTGGTAAAATGAAGTAAAAAAATAATAATTTTTATTTATGAAAAAATACCAAATTTACCAAAAGTTTGTAAAAAATTGCAAATTTCCAAGTTTCAATTTCTCTACTTCTATAATACATAGTAATACCTCCAAAAATAGTTATTACTTTACATTCCCCATATGTCTACTTCATGTTTGGATCATTTTGGGAATGATATTTTATTTTCTGGGGATGTTACAAGGCTTAGAAGTTTAGAAGCAAATCTTGAAATTTTTCAGAAATGTTCAAAAACCCAATTTTTTAGGGACCAGTTCAGGTCTGAAGTCACTTTGCGAGGCTTACATAATAGAAACCACCCAAAAATGACCCCATTCTAGAAGGTATTCAAAACTGATTTTACAAACTTTGTTAACCCTTTAGGTGTTCCACAAGAATTAATGGAAAATAGAGATACAATTTCAAACATTCACTTTTTTGGCAGATTTTCCATTTTAATATTTTTTTTCCAGTTACAAATCAAGGGTTAACAGCCAAACCAAACTCAATATTTATGGCTCTAATTCTGTAGTTTACAGAAACACCCCATATGTGGTCGTAAACCGTTGTACGGGAACACGGCAGGGCACAGAAGGAAAGGAATGCCATACGGTTTTTGGAAGGCAGGTTTTGCTGGACTGTTTATTTTTTACACCATGTCCCATTTGAAGCCCCCCTGATGCACTCCTAGAGTAGAAACTCCATAAAAGTGACCCCATCTAAGAAACTAAACCCCTCAAGGTATTCAAAACTGATTTTACAAACTTTGTTAACCCTTTAGGTGTTCCACAAGAATTAATGGAAAATAGAGATACGATTTCAAAATTTCACTTTTTTGACAGATTTTTCCATTTTAATATTTTTGTTTACTTTTACAAAGCAAGGGTTAACAGCCAAACAAAACTCAATATTTATGGCCCTGATTCTGTAGTTTACAGAAACACCCCATATGTGGTCGTAAACTACTGTACGGGCACACGGCAGGGAGCAGAAGGAAAGGAATGCCATACGGTTTTTGGAAGGCAGATTTTGCTGGACTGTTTTTTTTTACACCATGTTCCATTTGAAGCCCCCCTGATGCACCCCTAGAGTAGAAACTCCAAAAAAGTGACCCCCATCTAAGAAACTACACCCCTCAAGGTATTCAAAACTGATTTTACAAACGTCGTTAACCCTTTAGGTGTTCCACAAGAGTTATTGGCAAATGGAGATGAAATTTCAGAATTTTTATTTTTTGGCAAATTTTCCATTTTAATCCATTTTTTTCCAGCAACAAAGCAAGGGTTAACAGCCAAACAAAACTCAATATTTATGGCCCTGATTCTGTAGTTTACATAAACACCCCATATGTGGTCATTAATGGCTGTACGGGCACACGTTAGGGTGCAGAAGGAAAGGAATGCCATACGGTTTTTGGAAGGCAGATTTTGCTGAACTGGTTTTTTTGACACTATGTCCCATTTGAAGCCCCACTGATGCACCCCTAGAGTAGAAACTCCAAAAAAGTGACCCCATTTTAGAAATTATGCAATAGGGTGGAAGTTTTGTTGGTACTAGTTTAGGGTACTGTAAAGGGGGCATATTAATCAGCAACATTTATGCAAATATCGATAATTAATATTCATAAATGGGAGGAGCCATCTAGTGATAACTCCGCCCATTTATGCCTTTATATAATAATAACAATACCTTCGCTATGCTTTACACTAATCACTACGCTAGCTGCAAGCGCCTTACTATCACTATACTACGGCGGCGACTACTAAAAACACCATACACTGCATTATGAACAATAAGGAATATTTATTACACAATACAATTATATCAGTCTAGCAATACGTTATATCTATATATATTCATGGATCAATGGATATGAATATACATACATATAGACGTACACACCGCAATACAGAAACAGTACTACAATAAACACAATACATGCCTAACTACACTACACAATCCCAAATTCCACCCCACATACTATCTATACATTACAATAATACATCATACACACAAATATCAGTAACCCACCCCACCTGACTATTCACTGTCCCTACGGGGTACGACGAGGGTTAATGGTGGCCTCACAGGGGTGTAAACCGACCACAAACACAAAGGGTTAACAATGGGGATAATATCAGAACTGTACAGCAATGCAAGGGTGAATACCCTGCAAGTGTACAGAGGGGGGGGGGGGGGGGGTGTGGCAGGGGTGGAGCAGGGGTTACCACCAGGGGTTAATCAGGGTAGGGAAAGGGTTACACGGTGGAGCAAGGGTTTGGGGGATCAGGGTGTCCAGTAACATGGCAAGGGTAAGGGGTTACAGGACCAGGGGTGATATGTGAGGGGTAGGTAGGGGCTACACAGGTATACTTAGGCCTTATCCAGGTGGTCATCATGAAGCTGCTCTCTCCCCTGCATCTCTGAATCTAGTCTGGTTGCAAGAGGCCGCACCTCTGGCAGGTTCGGGGTTTTATAGCCTAAAAGCAACCCCCTCCTCAGGGATGTGACATCATAGTGTCACTGTGACGTATGCCTGCCTACAATCCCCAGAGTCCCCCCCCCCCCCTAGTCCCAAAGATGCTGGGAGTAGTGGGATGGAGTTTTAGCCATGGGCAGAGGTGTGGAAAAACAGGTTCTCAGATTCTTGATGTCTGGTTAGAAGGTCCCCTCACAAACGGTGCCAAAGCGTCTGATTGCTTTGGGCCTGAACAAAAGGGGACTAGATGCTAATCAGCTGTTATCCTACAGGCTATAACAACTCTGTAGACAACAGCTGGAATTGCATATATGCATATATATATCCACAGATGCTTGGGGGCTCATACTGTCATGCTGACATAAGTGTATATACATAGACACGTGTGCAAATACATACACACATATCTATATATACACACACCCTCGCATATATCTGGGGCATACAGGGGACATATATAAGAGGGCACATATATTTACTAATATAAGGGGGCACAGCTTCCAGGGACCACATATTTCCCACAGGGGCCACCATGAGCCCCTGGGGATCACCATGGGCAGACGTGCGCAGATGCTGGGCACATCTGCGCACATCACCCCATGATGCGGTGGTTAATGTATGCATATATATACCATACATGCCCGCACGTGTTTGCAGGCATGCATGGATATACATGCATACGTCTCAACCGCTCCTCAACAATCCCCCTGTTGTCGGAATATAATACGACAATATAATGGGGGAGCGGGTTGAGATATGTTTGCCCCCCTTCAACCCCATCTTTGGTGGAAGTTCAGGAAGAACTGTAGTGCACACTGATCTTTAGGTACTTAGACATCCCCAATCCAGCTTCCTCCGACCTGCCCTTCTGTCTTCTTCTTGACATCTTTAGGATACCACACACCCACAGTCTCTTGGTTAGCTGGTCTTTCTTTAACAGTCTTAGTGTCGGCCACCCCCACTTTGGAGTGACCACACCCCCACAGTCTCTCGGTAATCCTGCCGATCTTCAGGTATCTTCGTCCCCCCCAATTCTGGAGCGGGTTCACCCTTACAGTCTTTACCTTTCTATAACAGTCTCTTGGTGTCGGCCACCCCCACTTTGGAGTGACCACACCCCCACAGTCTCTCGGTAATTCTGCCGATCTTCAGGTATCTTCGCCCCCCCAATTCTGGAGCGGGTTCACCCTTACAGTCTTTGTCCCAACTTTCTTCTATTTCCATCTTGATGGGTGCGGTTCTCCCGTGGACAGATTAATAGGTCTTTACAAGGCAGGTCAGACTCTTAAGCGGTGATGTCATAGTACCTAAATTCTACTGCGGAGAACACCTCCGCCACACTACACCTCCAGCCCTTCCCTTAAGAACCTCACCGTTCCAGGGTTCAAGGTGGCAAATGAATGATGCCTGTCCCTATCGTGACCTAACCTTATCCCCATTCACACAAAATACATGCCACATCCCTCCCAACACCACCAAATTCCATTAAATGTGTGTACCCATAGAGACTAATGCAACCTGGCATTCCTCTCTACCTCCAAAGACACAGGTAGGTCGTAGACCCCTGTGTCAATGGGAAACTACTATAGGATGCAAATGTGTACAGCCAAATAATAACTCACCGCAATGCGTTGGGCGAGTTTCCCTGGGTATAGGCTGTCACACATTTGTACCTAAAGTCTCTATGGGTACACAATCAACCAACATAATCAATCAATAAATACAATGTGCTATGGGGTTTCAGGGTAGTACAAGTTATACGTCCCGAACCCTCATAGGAAACAAAGTGTGTCCATACAATATTTGGCTACAGGAACAATGTTTGAGTTATGTCCTGAGCCTCCTCCTCCGGATAGTTCTGTAAAGTTCTGTCTGGTTCTGGTGTATTTGGTCAGTAAGTCCCTTGACCCTCAGATTACGATGACCAGAACCAGAAGAAGTTTCACTGGGTGAAACAATTGAATAAGTTCTTCCACCCGAACGTCTCCCAAGTCTTCCTCCAGAGCCTTAAATAATGCTCCCGCTGGATTGTGGCACAGTCTTCTCTAGAACACCTCTAGGCAGAGGTCGCTTAGTTGCCAAAATCCAGTGGGATCCTCTGGAGCTTCAAAACAGTGTCGGGGGGAATAGCTGGCCTCTTCTGTGGCATCTCCTAGGTTTTTCTTCCGCTCCATATAAAAATCACACCTATGGCAGAAGAAAATACCAGGCGCTCCCAGGGGAGATTCTCCCCTAACAGTGCAATTAATGTGAAAATTCCCAGCCCCAATACCTTTGACCCATGGGTAGAGAAAGGTATTGGGCTGCCCTTTATCTCACAGGACCCCTCGTTATCCCAACACTGGTGTCTGAACACCCTACCTTCAGAGGATTGAGTCCTCTGCTGCACATCCCTCTGCACCAACAGATAAGGATGGCCACCCTACTAGGTTAGGATAACTGGAGTTCTGTGGACAAAGCACCATCTTGTTATTGATGGCACCGCATCCCTGTCCACCCATGTGTACCCAGGCTGATTTCCCCCTGTGATCCCGTCTTGTGGAGGCCCGCAGAACCAATGGCATAGTCATGCCCTGGTTCCCCAGGACCCCACAACACAAGAACACAGTCCACACTCTGCTGCCAAACACTCTGCGTCCAATCCCTATCAGAGCTGTGCTACCTGACCGGACTAGAATTAAGTGCGCAGCACAACATTACACCAATGTTGTCTGTCCGCCCCAGTCCCCAGCGCAACACAGCCCTACCGAAAACCTGGAGCACAACAGTGCTATCTGTATCGATCTGAGACCCTGGTTGCCCAGAATAATATCACATCATCCTTTGTGTGCTGCATGGAGAAGGTCCTTATGCCTTCTCCCGACCAGCAGGATTTCCCGTGTGATATTATCTGCTCGCAAACCTATACGTTCTCGATCCACAGTATAACACTGTTCCACTCCAAGGGGACACAGAATAACCAAAGACAGCAGACGGGACTTACAACACTACATAAATCAGCATGGTAGAACACATCCGTAGACAAGGACTACCACCATCAACATCAAGAAGAACTTACAAACAGATAACAAAAACACACAACATGGACATACACAGGGAACACACGGTGTAACAAATAGTACAGGGGTGTCAAATGTTGCCTAGCCTAGCCTGGCCACTCTGACCCCTCAGCAGCTGGTGATGCTGCCGAGAGGTAACCCCGTTATGGCCAGACTGACTAGACCCCACTGCACAATTTGTTACCTGGCTGATACTGTTGGACACATTGCAATTACTTGCACAAGGGCAATTCCTTGCAATGTGTCCTTGGTTCCCACACCTGAAACACGTGACTTGGTTTCCTGTCCTGTGTGTTTTGCAGTGTCTCGCTATGTGACCTAGGCCACCACATGCAAAACATCTGATGTTTGCTCTGCATGGCCCAGGTCCATCTACACTGCATCCGTGCTCCCTTCTCCTGAATTGTTCCATCCTCAGGGACGCACTCTTCACCACAGTTGTTTTTCCCAAAGTCAGGGAAAAATCTCTGTTAGTCTGGACCGGCTTGACCTGATGATCAGACCGGTCACAGACTACTCTCCCCCCTTGTGGCCCTGCACAGGGCAACGTTTTGGGAGATTCCGACCCTGGCTTTACGGAAAAAGAAAGGGCCGGCACCAACTTGGTGATAACCTGTTGCATGCCAGACATTAGCTGGGACCTTACAGCAACCTGAGCCTTCAATTTGGCTACCGTCACGTCAGTAGAGGCAGTCCGCTCCTTGAAGGCATTGACTTCAGTATAAGACTGAGTCAACTTAGCCTCAATTTCCTCCTTCTGCCTCTGCAGCTCTACCAACTGTGACTCCATCCTAGCCACCTGCGCATCTTGCTCAACAGTAGACTGCACATTCTCTGCCAGCTGTGCCTGCAATGTCGAAACCTGGTCCGAATTACTGGCACAGCACTGGCAGTGAATGGCCGGAGGAATTGTCTCCGTTGACCGAGACACCAGCGCAACTTCCTTTGGCTTACAGATGCTAGCCTCAAACGTATGAACGAGTTTGGCCAGCATCCGAAGCCGTTTGGTGGCCTTGTTCAAAACCGTCCGTTTGTTAACACAAAGCTTGTCGTAACTACAAGCCTGTGCTAACAAATCGGACCACAGCATTTCTGCTGACTTGTATGTAGTGGGGAGGATGGGGTTAAATGTGCTGTGTTTGCTCAAGTGTTGCAGTGTGGGGAAGTCCATACTCACCGTTTGATGAGTGTCCATCTTCTTCTTGGCGCCGTACCTCGCAGCTGCTTGGAAGAAGTCCATTTTCCCGGATCGCCTCTTCCCGACCAGCCTGACTTGTACGCCGCTCCCACGTAGATGGATCTCCTTCAGTGACGTGTCTTCTTCTCCCTTGCAATCACTTGAGCGATGCAGTGACCGTGTAAAGCAAACAGCAAAATATTAATACACAGATAGACAATAGATTCTCTGCTAAAGATTTTGATCCGTGTTTGGTGCTGTGAGGTAGAGCCGCGTTACCTGTCCGAATTATCAGGTCCTAGACGCTCAGACCACTGACCGCGTCTCTCTTGCCTGATAATTGACAGTATAACCGAACTATAGCCTCAAAACCAAACACAGATTTCAAAATCTAAGCAGTGGGCCTGACTCGCCAATGTAAAGGGGGCATATTAATCAGCAACATTTATGCAAATATCGATAATTAATATTCATAAATGGGAGGAGCCATCTAGTGATAACTCCGCCCATTTATGCCTTTATATAATAATAACAATACCTTCGCTATGCTTTACACTAATCACTACGCTAGCTGCAAGCGCCTTACTATCACTATACTACGGCGGCGACTACTAAAAACACCATACACTGCATTATGAACAATAAGGAATATTTATTACACAATACAATTATATCAGTCTAGCAATACGTTATATCTATATATATTCATGGATCAATGGATATGAATATACATACATATAGACGTACACACCGCAATACAGAAACAGTACTACAATAAACACAATACATGCCTAACTACACTACACAATCCCAAATTCCACCCCACATACTATCTATACATTACAATAATACATCATACACACAAATATCAGTAACCCACCCCACCTGACTATTCACTGTCCCTACGGGGTACGACGAGGGTTAATGGTGGCCTCACAGGGGTGTAAACCGACCACAAACACAAAGGGTTAACAATGGGGATAATATCAGAACTGTACAGCAATGCAAGGGTGAATACCCTGCAAGTGTACAGAGGGGGGGGGGGGGGTGTGGCAGGGGTAGAGCAGGGGTTACCACCAGGGGTTAATCAGGGTAGGGAAAGGGTTACACGGTGGAGCAAGGGTTTGGGGGATCAGGGTGTCCAGTAACATGGCAAGGGTAAGGGGTTACAGGACCAGGGGTGATATGTGAGGGGTAGGTAGGGGCTACACAGGTATACTTAGGCCTTATCCAGGTGGTCATCATGAAGCTGCTCTCTCCCCTGCATCTCTGAATCTAGTCTGGTTGCAAGAGGCCGCACCTCTGGCCGGTTCGGGGTTTTATAGCCTAAAAGCAACCCCCTCCTCAGGGATGTGACATCATAGTGTCACTGTGACGTATGCCTGCCTACAATCCCCAGAGTCCCCCCCCCCCCCTAGTCCCAAAGATGCTGGGAGTAGTGGGATGGAGTTTTAGCCATGGGCAGAGGTGTGGAAAAACAGGTTCTCAGATTCTTGATGTCTGGTTAGAAGGTCCCCTCACAAACGGTGCCAAAGCGTCTGATTGCTTTGGGCCTGAACAAAAGGGGACTAGATGCTAATCAGCTGTTATCCTACAGGCTATAACAACTCTGTAGACAACAGCTGGAATTGCATATATGCATATATATATCCACAGATGCTTGGGGGCTCATACTGTCATGCTGACATAAGTGTATATACATAGACACGTGTGCAAATACATACACACATATCTATATATACACACACCCTCGCATATATCTGGGGCATACAGGGGACATATATAAGAGGGCACATATATTTACTAATATAAGGGGGCACAGCTTCCAGGGACCACATATTTCCCACAGGGGCCACCATGAGCCCCTGGGGATCACCATGGGCAGACGTGCGCAGATGCTGGGCACATCTGCGCACATCACCCCATGATGCGGTGGTTAATGTATGCATATATATACCATACATGCCCGCACGTGTTTGCAGGCATGCATGGATATACATGCATACGTCTCAACCGCTCCTCAACAGGTACATATGATTTTTGGTTGCTCTATATTACACTTTTTGTGAGGCAAGGTAACAAGAAATAGCTGTTTTGGCACCGTTTTAATTTTTTGTTATTTACAACATTCATCTGACAGGTTAGATCATGTGGTATTTTTATAGACCAGGTTGTCACGGATGCGGTGATACCTAATATGTATACTTTTTTTTATTTATGTAAGTTTTACACAATGATTTCTTTTTTGAAACAAATAAAATCATGTTTTAGTGTTTCCATAGTCTGAGAGCCATAATTTTTTCAGTTTTTGGCGATTACCTTGGGTAGGGTATGATTTTTGCGGGATGAGATGACGGTTTTATTGGCACTATTTTGGGGTGCATGTGACTTTTTGATCGCTTGCTATTACACTTTTTCTGATGTAAGGTGACAAAAAATGTTTATTTAGCACAGTTTTAATATTTTTACGGTGTTCATCTGAGGGGTTAGGTCATGTGATATTTTTATAGAGACTGTCGATACAGACGCGGTGATACCTAATATGTATACTTTTTTTTATTTATGTAAGTTTTACACAATAATATCATTTTTGAAACAAAAAAAAATCATGTTTTAGTGTCTCCATATTCTGAGAGCCATAGTTTTTTCAGTTTTTGGGAGATTATCTTAGGTAGGGTCTCATTTTTTGCGGGATGAGATGACGGTTTGATTGGCACTATTTTCGGGTGCATGTGACTTTTTGATCGCTTGCTATTACACTTTTTCTGATGTAAGGTGACAAAAAATGGTTTATTTAGCACAGTTTTTATTTTTCATTTTTTACGGTGTTCATCTGAGGGGTTAGGTCATGTAATATATTTATAGAGCCAGTCGATACGGACGCGGCGATACCTAATATGTATACTTTTTTTTTATTTATATAATTTTTACACAATAACAGCTTTTTTAAAACAAAAAAAATGATGTTTTAGTGTCTCCATATTCTGAGCCATAGTTTTTTTATTTTTTGGGCGAATGTCTCAGGTAGGGGCTAATTTTTTGCGGGATGAGGTGACGGTTAGATTGGTACTATTTTGGTGGGAAAACGCCTTTTTGATCTCTTGCTGTTTTACTTTTTTCTGATGTAAGGTGACAAAAAAATGGTTTATTTAGCACAGTTTTTATTTTTTACGGTGTTCATCTGAGGGGGTTAGGTCATGTGATATGTTTATAGAGCCAGTCGATACGGACGCGGCGATACCTAATATGTATACTTTTTTTCCCCCCTATTTTTTTCCATTTTTTTTTTTTACTTTATCTGGGGAAAATGACGATTTTTCTTGAAACTTTTACTTGAAACTTTAACTTGAAAATTTTACTTGAAACTTTAAATTTTTTTGGGGGAAAACTTTATTTTTTCTACTTTTTTTTTCACTTTATTTTTTGTACCACTTTAGGACTTGAACTTTTGGGGGTCTAATCCCTTCACAATGCATTCCAATACTTGGAATGCATTGGCTGTATGAGTAATACAGTATTACTCATACAGCTTCCGGCCTGTGAGATCCAGGGGGCTGGATCTCACAGGCTCGTCACCGGAAGGCAGCGTGATGCCTTCCTTAGGCATCGTGCTGCCTTCCATGCCATCGGGTCCCCCCTACAGCTGCATGGGGACCTGATGGCACCGCCACCAGCTGCCGCAACCGCAGGTGAAAGCCGCAAACCGCAGGTTTAGCCAAGGTGCCTGCTCAATGATTTGAGCAGGCACCGGGTTACGATCACAGCCCGCCGCCTGTCATGTGTCCTGAAGAAGTTAAGGACTGCCAGGTGCTGCCAAAACCCGGACCGGCACTTAGAATCCGGTCCAGTATTTGACCTCATCTGGCTGTAAATCAGCCCAGCAGCACATGCTGGGAGGAAAATACCTGTTTTTCCAGACCAAACCTCTCACTGTGTGTCACACTATCTATCTATCTATCAATCACAGTATTTGTCTATCTATCTATCTATCTATCTATCTATCTATCTATCTATCTATCTATCTATCACAGTGTTTTTCTATCTATCTATCTATCTGTCTGTCTAGCTACCTATCTCTATCACAGTATCTATCTATCTATCTATCTATCTGTCTGTCTGTCTATCTATCTATCTCTACTCAGCTTCTCCTGCTCTATAACATGCTGCATGCAGATTGAATCAGTGTCATAGGTTTACGTTAAGGACAGGTCTCTATGATAATATAGGAGATATGACAATTTTGGATGTATGTACAGGTACTTAGACGAAGAAGCCCATAGGAAGTAACCATTACTGTGATACCCATCATTGTACAAGCAGCACTGTTTTTCAACACTATTTTTAGTACAAGGCATGGTGGCCCAAGTCACATAGTCATTATCCAACATTAAATAAATAAATACACAGACACCTTTTCTATGTGGAATTATATGGCCACAATCTTTATTAAGGACAACCTTATAATAAATACACACATTAGCATAATATATAATAAATTAGCATAAATTACTTAAAATTCATCCAATAATAATATCAGCTATTAAACTCCAGAAAACCATACCCACCAATCCACCCAGCATTAGCTGGGCGACAAACTCCCCCTAATAAACATTGCGACATACAAAATTAATGGAGAGCGGGTGGGGCGCTGATCAGGTTTTCTTTCTTCTTACAGGCACAGACCCCAGTGGAGCACTCCAATATAAAGGGGAATCTTCCCACCGTCTACCTCCTGGACCAATCAAGATCAGAGAACCTCAGAACTGGACAGGACCAGAAATAACCACTTGTGCCAAGCACAGTTGACCTCAAGATGACCAGGCCAGTAAGTACCACTGAAACACATAGAAAAAGGGGGGAGACACAGCACCAGCCATATAGAACACGGAGTCATATGGAACGAACCATTACACCTTTCTTAACATGACAGTGACTAGGCCACCATGTGTCCCCCAAGCTATTTGCTGTGGGGGGCCTTTGACATTCTGATAATAAAAGGACTAGAATGTCTACAGACACAGAGCAGGAGCACACAATTTGCATTTTCCTTGTATGCGCTCCCTATTTTCATAAGGGATTTATTATTTCATTCTGGAGTCCAAAAGTTACTTGGTCCTACTATATGTTCTGCATAAGGCTGCACACTATATTGGTATACTATATCAGTTAATAAATGCAAATTATAGAAATATGAAATAATTGGGAAAGGTCAGAAAACAAGTCCATTTCTTGAACCATTATTACATTATCCCTGGGATCAATATTAGTTTGTTCTGCACACTCCCACCTGTAACACACACTTTATTAATACAGGCCAAGTACATGTTTGACGTGGCAAAGCAATGACGTGGCAAGGTGAGAGTTAAAATTCGACAGCTCTTGAAAGCTGCGTACCCCCTCAAGCCCCATACAGGGGTCAGATACAGGACTGCCGTGTCAAGTTACAAGAATGTGAAGAAAAGGAGATTTAGGGCTGGAGATGCCACACAGAAGAGTGTGTTGTTTGTCTGCCTTTGAAATAAGATGCAGCCCAGAGAGCAGGAGGAGGGGAAACTGCACCAAAATATTTCTATGAATTATAGCATGCCCTTGGCTATGACTTGTGGGGGGGTGGGGGCTGCTTTCTGGGGATCACATTTCCACAGGTGTTCCTCTGTTTGTCTTCCAAGTTCATTCTTTTTTTTCCCTTCTGTCCATCACTTAAAAATGCGCTGCTGAAGAGTGTCTTTTATCTAATGATAACTGTTCAACCATCCAAATGACTCCCAATGCTTACACTCCATTTCCTCAATCAGTTTGCTCTCTCCCAATGACCGACAAAGCACCTTAAACTTAGAAAAACATTTAATCAGAAATTGAAACAACTTTTTACAGGCAGATGATTGACAATAATATTCTACATCCTTTAAACCCTAGCCAGGAGTTCAAGGCTAGCATTGTTCCCCGTTCTAAATATGTGGATGTGTGAAATGTTGATAATACCCTTTCCTTACTTACGATTTCAACTCTGAGGAGAAACCATCTGCAAAAATACACCTGAGGTAATATCATGAACCTTTTGTACCATGAGTCCGAAAGGATTGCATAGACCGACTTCCGATCCGCAGATGCTGTAGGGTTCTGGAAGTCAGAGTGCAGGACCCACATGGAGCTCATATTTCTGCAATAAGGCGGCCCGTAAAATGATTGTCTGGATGCAAAGAAAGACAATTCCTGGACTGCTTCTTAAGTTAAATGGGTTAAATGTCTAGGACCTGGACTTGTGTGCTTGGCTGCTTCTATAACTCCCATAGAAGTTAATGGAGAGAGCCACACACAAGTCCGTTCCTTCTCTGTCTGGATGCAGCTGACCTGGTTGGGGGACAGCTACAGAATAATGTTCAGTTCATAATTAATTAAAAGATTAAAATTGGCTTGTTTGCTGCACCACTTTCACATTCAGAATTGTAAGGTCAGCATCTGAGCACAAGCTACAGCTTACAACACGCACGCTGATTGGCAGGTTGTACTCAGATGTCATGTGGTAAATCTCAGCTGAGGTTCCTCATGTATTTAAAGATGTATTACGGTTTCCCATATAAATGCTATTCTTAGAATAATGAAAAGTTATACAATATTTCAATATACTGTACTTTCTGCATCAATTCCATGTGGATGCCACTTGCAGTCATTTGATAGGAACATTATTGGTTACTTCCAGGGGATACAATTTTGTCCTGGTCAGATGAAGATACTGGTGCTGGACTAATTATGGTTACAATGTGTATAAGAGATTTGTCCTGGCTGAACTGTTAAATGTGGACTTTGCAGCTGAGGGCATCCCATGTTCATATGTGCCTGCATTTCTCAGAAAAATGAAGTTTTAATATATGTAAATGAACCTCTAGGAGCAATGGAGGCTTTTCAATGACTCCTAGAGGCTCTGCACTTTGTCAGGACCAAGTAGGGAAAGCTTCATCATGCTTGGGCCTCTTGATTAAAGTGCAGAGGGCACCGCAGTTGCAGAGAGAGCTGAGCCTATAGGTGTAATGGCAACGCCCCAGTTGCTCTTAGAGGTTCATATGTATATATTGAAACATAATTTTTCTCAGCAATGCAGTCACATATGAACATGGGACCAACACAGATGCCTTCAGCTGTCAAGTGCACATGCAACCGGTCAGCCAGTGTCACAGGTACAAATCTGCTGACAGATGCCTTTTAACATAAGCACTCCTTACTTCAAACCATTGGTTCCATAAAAAGTTGTATAGCAGTTCTATGTGGTAGTTTATGAACCATTTGATTATTGTTATAGACACAAAATATTGTTCAGACGATTAAATACCACACCAGAAGTTCCAAAAATATGTATAAATATCATTTATGGGAGAATCTCATGTTTTACCTAAAGTTTGATATCTTTAATTTAATTTAGTACTGAATCATTTTGCATGGTTTCAAATTAAAATGATATTAACATTGAAAGATATACACAATACAACAAAGCCTAAAAAAGTATGCTAGAATATGTCAACTATAAAAAGTCAATTATTGCTATTTATGCGTTGTAAAGATAAGAGCATTGTCCTATTGGGGTCAAGTAGGATCCCTTGATATAGAAATTTTCTTCCCAAAGCTGGGTGGATTTAGCCTCTCAGCAGACAGGACCTGTGGGTCAGAGCAGGCCTTTCAGACACATCTGACACTTCTATAATAATCTCTGCAGGACAGGAAGGTCCCTGGTGGGGGCATTCTTTGCCCATTCCTTCTCTCAATGCTAAAATATCCCCCTCTGTGGCCTCAGACAGTTCTCAAACAACAACTGTCTGCAGGGCCAGCTAATCCCTCACAGGTGACCAGCCGACGCCTCCGGCTCAACTCAGGCATTCCTAGGCCTTCATTAACCCCTGCAGAACCACTTATTGGTGAAATTTCAGGACTGTCACCCTAGTGCATGGAGCTCATTTCAATACATTGAAATACATAACAGTATTCCTAATAAGGCTGGCTATAAACACAAAGATTTTCATGATAAAATTACATTAACATATCCAATATTGGAGTATTCATCTTGAAATCATGTAAAAATATTTTCACATAATAGAAATTACTCCAGATTAACATTTGCAATTTTCTAAACAGAAACTCTGTATTCATTCAGTCAAGTGCTTTATGAGTGGTGACTGCATACATTTCCATTATCCAAGTGGATTTCTAGATTATTGATGCAAATGCTCTTTATTGCTAAAGCATCTACGTCGTATTTATTGTTGGAAATTGTTGTACCACTTTATAAATGTCAGCCATGTCTAGTACCAAAAATTTAACTAACAATGATTTGAAGCCATTTGCCCAAGGTCAAAGAAACCTTAGAGATATGAATCCTTGCTTTCCCTTTGAGGTACATTAGTTGCACGACCAAACCCTGGTAATAGACAAAAGGAATACCTGCCCCACAGAGCTCAAAAGAGTTTGACACCATTTTCAAGGCCAGATCCTTCCACAGATATGTTCCTTTATTTGATGTGTTGTAAACTGGTTTGTGCACAACTGAAACAGAGTTTACTTCACAAGTCTTGACTGACAGGCTGAGCATTTAGGGAATCCTCCCTCTTTCCTGACCAAAGTCAAAGGTTAAAAGCTTGCCGCATTATTAAAATGAAGACAAAAGAATCCTTTCATATGTGAATCTCTAGCACATGTGGGATCCAGACCTTTATAAAAAAACTTAACACTGCACTGATCCTTCAGCTGTACACGTCATTTACACAGTCAACTGCTCTTCAAGAAGTAAGGGACTGCTTCGAGAGGTGCAGAAAGCGCAAGACATATATTTTACAATTAGATGAGTATTTCACAAAATATGAAAGAAACTACTCTGGACATGAAACAAACAGGATACACTAAAGGTGCATAAAATGAACACAGCAGTGTACATGTATAATAAAGATGCATATGGTACACAATGTGACAGCTGAATGAACTACATACAGAACATGTAAAGGTGCAGCAAGGCACAGCAGTCATGACTAGTGTTGAGCAAACCCAAACTGCAAAGTTTGGGTCCATAACGAACTTTGCGAGTTCAGGTACCCGGACCTGAACCCAAACTTTGCCGCAAAAGTTCAGATTCGAGTTCGGTGTTTGGGCATTTAATAAAGCTTGTTGAAAGGCTGCAGGGCAGCCAATCAACACGCTTTTAATCTGTGGGCACTTAAAAGCCATCACAGCCATGCCTAGAATTGGCATGGCTGTGATTGGGCGGTGCATCATGTGACCCAGCCTCTATACAAGCTGGATCACCTGTAGCACCACCCATCTGCTCTGAGTAGTGCAGGGACAGAAAGCAGGCAGCTGAAGTGAGGAAGAGTGTTAGGAATGTCATCTGGCTATTTATTCTGTGGGTGACCTATAGGGATTTTTTGTGGGTGCAATAAAGCAGCTTTGGACCCCTGACAGAAATATAATAATTATTCTGGCTGTTAATTCTGTGGGTGACCTATAGCGATCTTTTGTGGGTCCAATGCACCATCTTTGCACCCCTGACACAAAAATATAATAGTTAATCTGTCTGTTAGATCAGTAGGTGACATATACCTATTTTTGGTGTGAGGTACATCTGCACTGCATACATGACAGGGAAATTAATATAAAGTCCTGATCAAAAGTTTAAGAACACTTGAAAAATGGCAAAGAATCATATTTAGCATGGCTGGATCTTAACAAGGTTCCAAGTAGAGCTTCAACATGCTACAAGAAGAAATGGGAGTGAGACAAAACATTTTTTGAGCATTCAATTTAATGAAAACTACGAATAAACTGAAACAGGCTGTTTTTCAGCTTATCAAAAGTTTAGGACCCCACCTCCAAAAAAAAACTAGACCCCCCCCCCAAAACAGAAATCCAACTTCCAAACATGAACTTGGTAATGAGTAGCTCCGCCGTTTTTGTATATCACTTCATTTCGGCATGCTTGATGCAAGCGTTTCCATGAGGTGAGTGGTAACATTTCTCCAAGTGGTGAAGATGGCCACACGAAGGCCATCTACTGTCTGGAACTGTTGTCCATTTTTGTAAACTTCCCTTGCCATCCATCCCCAAAGGTCCTCAATTGGATTTAGATCAGGGGAACAAGCAGGATGGGCCAAAAGAGTGATGTTATTCTCCTGGAAGAAGTCCATTGTCCTGCGGGTATTGTGTACTGTAGCATTGTCCTGTTGAAAAACCCAGTCGTTACCACACAGACGAGGGTCCTCAGTCATGAGGAATGCTCTCTGCAAAATCTGGACATAGCCAGCGGCCGTTTGACTCCCCTGCACTTCCTGAAGCTGCATTGTTCCACTGAAGGAAAAAGCACCCCAGACCATTATGGCGCCCCCTCCACTGTGGCGTGTAGAAAACATCTCAGGTGGGATCTGCTTGTCATGCCAGTAACGTTGGAAACCATCAGGACCATCAAGGTTACATTTTTTATCATCAGAGAATAAAACTTTCTTCCACCTTTGAATGTCCCATGTTTGGTGCTCTTTGCAAAGTCCAAATGAGCAGTTCTGCGGCGTTCAAAGAGACGAGGTCTTTGAAGACGTTTTTTTGTTTTTGAAGCCCTTCAGTCTCAGATGCCGTCTGATGGTTATGGGGCTGCAGTCAGCACCAGTAAGGGCCTTAATTTGGGTCGAGGATCGTCCAGTGTCTTGACGGACAGCCAATTGGATCCTCCGGCTCAGTGCTGATGACATTTTTTTGGGTCTTCCACTTGACTTTTATGTTCCATAACCCTCAGAATCATTTAAGAAATTCCAAATGACTGTCTTACTGCGTCCCACCTCAGCAGCGATGGCGCGATGTGAGAGACTCTGCTTATGCAGTTCAACAACCCGACCACGTTCAAAAAGGGAGGTTTTTTTTGCCTTTGCCATCACAACGTGTGACTACTTGACAGAAAATGACAATGAATCCACATCTTTACACAGATTTGGCCTTTTAAAGGCATGTGGTCCTAAAATTTGGATCAGCTGAAAAACAGCCTGCTTCAGTTTAATCGTTATTTTCAATTAATTGAATGCTCAAAAAATGATTTTTTTTCACTCTCATTTCTTATTGTTTCATGTTGAAGCTCTACTTGGAACCTTGTTAAGATCCAGCCATACTAAATATGATTTTTTGCCATTTTTCAAGTGTTCTTAAACTTTTGATCAGGACTGTAGTTAATCTGTCTGTTAGATCGGTTGGTGGGGGTGATCACAAACAAGCGTAGTCGCCTGTCCACAGCCAACGTGGAAAAGCTCACGTTCATTAAAATGAGCCAGGCATGGAACACACAGAACTAATTATACCGGCGGCACCCAGTCATTGTTATACTCCAGCGAACTTTCTCTTTGCGTTTTCTTTTCCATTTCCCAATGTTTTTGGGCCTTCCCAAATTTATAAAATAAAAAAAATAAACAAATAAAGGAAAAAAATAAAAAACAACAAAAACAGTGTTGGCTACCTCCTCCACCACCGCTTCCACCTACACTGCCATGTCCATCGCCTCTTCAACCTCCTACTCCACTTTGACCTCTGCCTCCTAGTTCAAGATTATATATTTTTTTCTATTGTTATTTTAACCCCTTAAGGATCTGCGCCGTACATGTACCGCGCAGATGTCCGTGACTTAAGGACCAGCGCCGTACGGCGCTGTGATTGGGCGGGGTCCGGCAGTCACTGATTGGCGGACCCTGCGGCATGCATCTGCATAGGTGAAATCACCAATGCCAACGCATTAACCCTTGATGTGCCGTGATCGGCGCTGATGAGTTGAGGGAGGGAGAGAGCAGCCATCGGGTCTCCGCGCTGCTGTGACGGGAACCTGATAACAGGGAAAGCAGCCCGATGCCTTCTTTAGGCATCGTAGTTGCCCTCTGTGACAGCCTGTGAGATCCAGCCCCCTGGATCTCACAGGAAAACAGGCTGAAGTGTATTACATTCTGTAATACACTTACAGTCAATGCATCACAATACAGAAGTATTGTGATGCATTGTAAAGGGGAACAGACGCACAAAAGTTGAAGTCCCACAGTGGGACAAAAATAAAGTAAAAAAAAGTTAAAAAAAAGTTTTACAAAAACAAATTAAAAGTTTCAAGTAAAAAAAAAAGCGTCCTTTTCCCAAAATAAAGTAAATCAAATTTGTAAAGAATAGGGGAAAAAAGACATATTAGGTATTGTTGCGTCCGTATGACTGGCTCTATAAAAATATCACATGACTTTACCCCTCAAATGAACAGCGTAAATTTTTTTTATAAAAACTGTGCTAAAAAAACTTTATGTCACCTTACATCACTAAAAGTGCAACAAAAAGGTGTATGCACCCCAAAATAATGCTAATCTAACCGTCCGTAAAAACCTGCTGTATGAAAATATCACATGACCTAACCCCTCAGGTGAACACCGTTAAAAAAAATAAAATAAAACGGTGTTAAAAAAGCAATTTTTTGTCACCTTACATCACAAAAAGTGTAATCCCAAGCGATGAAAAAGTCATACGCACCCCACAATAGTACCAATCACCAAACTTTCATCTCATACCAAAAAAAATTAGCCCCTATATAAAACATCCCAAAAAAAAAAAAAATACGGCTTTCAGAATGTGGAGACACAAAAAAATCATAAACAAAAAAATATAATGCTTTATTATGTAAAACTGAAACAAACAACCCCAAAAAAAATTTGGGGTATTTTCGCACCTGCTCTATAAAAATACCACATGATCTAACCTGTCAGATGAATGTTGTAAATAAGAATAAATAAAAACGGTGCCAAAACAGCTATTTCTTGTTACCTTGCCTCACAAAAAGTGTAATATAGAGCAACCAAAAATCATATGTACCCTAAAATTGTACCAACAAAACTGCCATCTTATCCAGTAGTTTCCAAAATGGGGTAACTTGTTTGGAGTTTCTACTCTAGGGGTGCATCAGGGGGCTTCAAATGGGACATGGTGTCAAAAAAACAGTCCAGCAAAATCTGCCTTCCAAAAACCACATGGTGTTTCTTTCCTTTTGCGCCCTGCCGTGTGTCCGTACAGCAGTTTACGATCCCAAATGGGGTGTTTCTGTAAACTACAGAATCAGGGCAATAAAAACGTAGTTTTGTTTGGCTGTTAACCCTTGCTTTATTAATGTAAAAAACGGATTAAAATGTAAAGTCTGCCAAAAAAGTGAAATTCTGAAATTTCATCTCCATTTTCCATTAATTCTTGTGGAACACCTAAAGGGTTAACAAAATTAGTAAAATCAGTTTTGAATACCTTGAGGGTGTAGTTTCTAAAATAAGGTAAGTTTTTGGGAGTTTCTACTCTAGAAGTGCATCAGGGGGTCTTCAAATATGACATGGCAGATTAAAATTATCCCAGTGAAATCTGCCTTCCAAAAACCATATAGCGTTCCTTTCCTTTTGCCCCCTGCCATGTGTCCATACAGCAGTTTTCGACCACATATAGGGTGTTTCTGTAAACTACCGAATCAGGGCAATAAATATTGAGTTTTATTTGGCTGTTAACCCTTGATTTGTTACTGGAAAAAATGGATTCAAATGGAAAATCTGCCTAAAAAGTAAATTCTGAAATTTCATCTCCATTTTCCATTAATTATTGTGGAACACCTAAGGCCTCTTTCACACGGGCGTTGCGGAAAAATGTGCGGGTGCGTTGCGGGAACACCCGCGATTTTTCCGCGCGAGTGCAAAACATTGTAATGCGTTTTGCACTCGCGTGAGAAAAATCGCTCGTGTTTGGTACCCAAACCCGAACTTCTTCACAGAAGTTCGGGCTTGGGATCGGTGTTCTGTAAATAGTATTATTTTCCCTTATAACATGGTTATAAGGGAAAATAATAGCATTCTGAATACAGAATGCTAAGTAAAACAGGGCTGGAGGGGGTTAAAAAAAATAAAAAATCATTTAACTCACCTTAATCCACTTGCTCGCGATGCCGGGCATCTCCGTCTGACTCTTTTACTGTATAGGACCTGTGGAGAGCATTAACTATAGTTTAAGGACCTGGGATGACGTCACTCTGGTCATCACATGGTACGTCACATGATCTTTTACCATGGTAAAAGATCATGTGACGTACCATGTGATGACTGGAGTGACGTCATCCCAGGTCCTTAAACTATAGTTAATGCTCTCCACAGGTCCTATACAGTAAAAGAGTCAGACGGAGATGCCCGCATCGCGAGCAAGTGGATTAAGGTGAGTTAAATGATTTTTTATTTTTTTTAACCCCCTCCAGCCCTGTTTTACTTAGCATTCTGTATTCAGAATGCTAGTATTTTCCCTTATAACCATGTTATAAGGGAAAATAATAAGGTTCGGGTCTCCATCCCGATCGTCTCCTAGCAACCGTGCGTGAAAATCGCACTGCATCCGCACTTGCTTGCGGATGCTTGCGATTTTCACGCAACCCCATTCATTTCTATGGGGCCTGCGTTACGTGAAAAACGCACAAAGAGGAGCATGCTGCGATTTTCACGCAACGCAAAAGTGATGCGTGAAAATCACCGCTCGTGTGCACAGCCCCATAGAAATGAATGGGTCAGTATTCAGTGCGGGTGTGTAATGCAAGGCACCAACAAACAGACTAGTGATGAAAGCAAAAAGGTGTTTATTCACCAGAAACATAAACGTCCAGGACACTTGCTGGTAACAAGGAATAATAACAAAAACCAGGCAAGGAGATTCCAGGAATAGTCCCAACCTGTGCTGAATGATGCTGTGCACTTGGCAGTCGAGTCACTCCAGATCTTGGGTCCGTTGCAAAGGACAAAGTTCCTGGCAGTCTTCAGTCACTAGCAGTTGTGACCTATACCTGGTTGAGGGAAAATAACAGTGGGCACTGATCACCCTGAGAGACCTCCTTTTAAATGCCTGCTGACCAATCCCAGGGTGCCAAGTGTCCACTACCATAGGTGAACAAATTGCCCTGCACCTGAGTACGTGGCCTAAGGCAATCACAAGTTGATTAACCCATGGCTGGCTCCCTAATCCACTTTGCTCTTGTGAGTCAGTATATTATGCGCCACTGGTCGACGAAGTGCATAAGAAGCGCGTACTCGCGACCGTGTATCCCTTTGCGAACCTGCCCTCGTGCGTACGCACGGACGCATGATTGACTCAGCGTGAGTATGCGAGCGCGTGGACCCAGATGCGGAAACGGAAGTCGCAGGAGACACCGGAGACAACCCTGGCTGCGGCGTCTTGTCACTCGCCTGGCCACTCTGTCCCCGGGACTCCGACGGTCCTCCCCTCCGATGTCCACGCGAACGCATCCCCGCACTGGTTCGCAAAGGGGTCAGCGCTGGTGCATCAGAGACACGCATAACCTGTCCCGCAACTCCATGAGGACCCCTCTTGGTTCCCCTGGAGTACAAAGCAGGTGAGGATCTTACATTACCCCCCCCTCGAGGAGGCGGCTCTGAAGACTCCAAGCAAGCTTTCCCCGGATTATCCCGGTGAAAGGCTGCCACCAACTCATCCGCATGCACCTGGCGAGCAGGTATCCAACATCTCTCCTCTGGACCAAAACCCTTCCAGTCCACCAAGTATTGAAGAGACCTTTGGACAAAACGAGAGTCCAAAATTCTGTTCACCTCGAACTCCGGTACCCCTTGGACCTCCAGCGGGGATGGGGTCTGAATGAAGGGAGCGGAGTCGGCTGCCGATTTGAGAAGTGAAACATGAAAGGTGTTCACTCCTCGGATCGACGGTGGAAGAGCAACCTTGTACGTAACTCGGTTGATCTTTTGTGTCACTGGGTATGGGCCAATGAATCGAGGACCCAACTTGGAAGATGGCTGACGCAGCGGAATGTTCCGGGTGGAGACCCACACCTGATCTCCCACCTTAAACTTTTGCTCTACGGTGCGATGACGATCAGCAAATTTCTTCTGTTGCGCCACCGCACTGCGGAGATTCCGCTGGGCCGACGACCAAATGGGACGTCTATCCTCGAACCATTGATCCACCACCGGTGAGTCAGTGGAGGGTCCGGCCAAAGAATCGAGTCTTGGATCCCTGCCCCCCACGCACCTGAACGGAGACATCTTAGTGGAAGCATGCTCAGAGTTGTTATAAGCCACCTCCGCAAAGGGTAGATACGCTGCCCATTCCTCCTGGCAGTCTGACACGAAGCACCGGAGATATTGCTCCAGGGTCTGGTTAGTCCTTTCCGTCTGACCGTTGGTCTCTGGGTGAAAACCAGAAGAAAAAGACAAATTAATACCCAATCGGGAGCAGAAAGAACGCCAGAAGCGAGAGATGAATTGCACTCCTCTGTCTGAAACAATGTCATCCGGCGCTCCGTGTAATCGAAAGACATGATTCAAGAACAGATCTGCCAATTCTCTGGCCGAGGGCAATCCAGGGAGTGGGATAAAATGGGCCATTTTACTAAAACGGTCCACCACTACCCAGATTACCGTACTTCCAGAGGACCTTGGCAAATCTGTGATGAAATCCATGGAAATGTGAGTCCATGGAGCCTGGGGAATTGGCAGTGGGAGTAAAGTCCCAGAAGGGGCAGACCGGGACGGTTTACATCTGGCACAAACAGTACATGCCTGGATATAGGCCTTAACATCCATGGACATGTTGGGCCACCACACGTGACGTTTAACAAGGGCAAGTGTTTTCTTAACACCCAAATGCCCGGCAGACTTTGAGTCATGAAGCTGTTGGATGACCTTCAATCGAAGGTTAATGGGTACAAACCATCGACCCTCGGGTTTGTCAGGTGGACTCTCTGCCTGTGAAGGCTCAAGAAGAGAGGACAAGTCCTCCATTACTTCTGCGGCCCCCAGGGCAGCAAGAAAACATTTAGTTGGGAGAATGGTTTCTGGCTCAGAGTCCAGGACGGAAGCAACCTCAGGGAAGCAGCGGGACAGGGCATCTGCCTTCACGTTTTTGGAACCTGGTTTATAAGTGAGGCGGAAATTGAAGCGGGTGAAAAACAATGCCCACCGGGCTTGTCGGGAGTTGAGTCTTTTGGCACTCTCTAGGTACTCCAAATTTTTGTGGTCAGTGTAAACCGTGATGGGATGTTCTGCACCCTCTAGCCAATGTCTCCACTCTTGAAAAGTCAATTTTACTCCCAGAAGCTCTCTATTGCCGATATCATAATTACACTCGGCTGGAGAGAGCTTCCGAGAGAAGAAGGCACAGGGATGTAACCTCTCAGGGTCCCCAGAATATTGTGAGAGAACTGCCCCTACACCGACCTCTGAGGCATCGACCTCGAGAACAAAAGGTCTGGAGGTGTCTGGATGAGTAAGAATTGGTGCCGTGCAAAAGGCCTGTTTCAGCGTCTCAAAGGCTCTGACTGCCTCTCTCGTCCACTTAGAAGGATTAGCTCCCTTCTTAGTGAGATTGGTGAGAGGTACTACTATCGCAGAAAAATTCTTAATAAACTTGCGGTAGAAGTTGGCAAAGCCTAAGAAACGCTGCAACCCCTTAAGATCCTTAGGCTGAGGCCAATCCAAGACAGCAGAAAGTTTGGATGGGTCCATAGCCAATCCCTTTTCTGAGATAATGTACCCCAGGAAAGGCAATTCCTTCACCTCAAACAGACACTTCTCAAGTTTGGCATAGAGGCGGTTCTCCCTCAGCTTCTGGAAAACCTGACACACGTGTCTCCGATGAGAGACCAGATCCGAAGAGTAGATTAGTATGTCATCTAGATAGACAACAACACATCTATCCAAGAAATCTCTGAGAACATCGTTGATGAACTCCTGGAAGACCGCGGGAGCATTACAGAGACCGAAAGGCATCACGAGATACTCGTAATGCCCGTCTCTGGTATTAAATGCGGTCTTCCATTCGTCACCCTCTCTAATGCGAACTAAATTATAAGCACCCCTTAAATCAAGTTTGGTGAAGACTCGGGCCCCTGCCACCTGAGAAAACAGATCATCATTCAGAGGCAGTGGATACCGATTCTTCACCGTAATCCGATTAAGGGCACGATAATCGATGCAAGGTCTCAAGCCTCCATCCTTCTTCTCCACAAAGAAGAATCCAGCTCCAGCAGGGGAAGTGGATGGACGAATGAAATTCTTCTCAAGGTTCTCTTTAATATACTCCCGCTGAGCCTGAACCTCAGGCCCAGTGAGATTATAAAGATGCCCTCGTGGTGGCATGGTACCTGGCAACAGGTCTATAGGACAATCATATGACCTGTGGGGAGGTAACACATCAGCCCCCTGAGGACTGAACACATCTCGGAAATTATGATACTGCTGTGGTAAAGTACTTAATACTTCCATGGAGGCTAGTGACAGGTCGGGACGAATGCACTTAGTAAGGCATTCCGTACTCCACTGACAAATAAGACCCGAGCGCCAGTCCACTACTGGATTATGGAGCCTTAACCAAGGGAGACCCAAAATCACGGGAGTGGATGGCATGTCAAGGACAAAAAGGCTTAAGGTCTCCCGATGATCAGCCCCCACCGTTACCTGTATTCCCGGAGTCATCCACACTGCACGACCATCTTGAAGAGGGGAACCATCAATCGAGGTCACTGACATGGTGGTTTTCGGCTGGATCAACGGGATGCCAAGTCGACGAACCAAGGTTGAGTCCACAAAATTCCCAGCGGCCCCAGAATCGATTAGTGCTGAAAACTCATGGACCTTGTCTTGCCACCGTAAGGATTTGGATACCATCACCCGGCTTGGAGGAGGGATAATAGCACCTAGGGGGTTCTCCTCTATGCCCCCTAGGTTCATTCGTTTCCCGCTGGCAGGAGGGGACAGGTTTTAACGAGGTGTCCAGACTTTCCGCAAAATAGGCACAGGCCTTTCTGTTGGCGACGAGCTCGTTCTGCCTGTGTGAGATGGGAGGATCCAACCTCCATTGGCTCTTCGGCCGATTTAAGAGGCCCTGGATGTGGTCGAGAGGATGAAAACCGAGACGACCGTTCCACTCGCCTCTCACGGATTCGCCTGTCGGCATCGATTGCCTGAGAGATAGCCATTTCCAACGAGAAGGGGGTAGGCAAGGCCAAAAGAAGATCCCGGACCGCATCCGAAAGTCCCAAACGGAAGCGATGGCGTAGGGCTGCGTCGCCCCAGGTGGTGAAAGCTGCCCATCGCCTGAATTCTGCAGCGTATTCTTCAGCTGGGCGGCGGCCTTGTTGAATATGCTCAAGATTGGTCTCTGCGGTGCGAGTACGATCCGGGTCATCGTAAATCACAGCCATAGCCTCGAAGAAGGCGTCCACTGACGAAAAAGCTGTATGGTCTTGAGGCAAATTAAATGCCCAACGTTGGGGGTCTCCACGTAGCAGTGACATTACAATCCCAATTCTCTGCCTGAGAGTGCCAGAAGCCATCGGACGCAACTGGAAATAAAGGAGACAGGAGTCCCTGAAGTTTAAGAACTCCTGTCGCTCTCCTGTGAAGGGGTCAGGCAGAGGGATCTTAGGTTCTGTTTGATGCCTTGCGATAGTGATGGGTAGTGCTGAGGCTCCCTGGATAAGCTGCTGAACCTCCTCCATCACAGTTGTCAGTTGCTCTTGGATTTGCGCTGCAGCGGCTGCTGGTATATTTGGGCGTCGTTGGAACAGCAGGTTAACGGCTCCCGTTAATTCACTCAGCTGCTGCTGGATATTGTCCATGGCAACTGTTAGTTGGGCCCACTGTTCTGTAATGCAAGGCACCAACAAACAGACCAGTGATGAAAGCAAAAAGGTGTTTATTCACCAGAAACATAAACGTCCAGGACACTTGCTGGTAACAAGGAATAATAACAAAAACCAGGCAAGGAGATTCCAGGAATAGTCCCAACCTGTGCTGAATGATGCTGTGCACTTGGCAGTCGAGTCACTCCAGATCTTGGGTCCGTTGCAAAGGACAAAGTTCCTGGCAGTCTTCAGTCACTAGCAGTTGTGACCTATACCTGGTTGAGGGAAAATAACAGTGGGCACTGATCACCCTGAGAGACCTCCTTTTAAATGCCTGCTGACCAATCCCAGGGTGCCAAGTGTCCACTACCATAGGTGAACAAATTGCCCTGCACCTGAGTACGTGGCCTAAGGCAATCACAAGTTGATTAACCCATGGCTGGCTCCCTAATCCACTTTGCTCTTGTGAGTCAGTATATTATGCGCCACTGGTCGACGAAGTGCATAAGAAGCGCGTACTCGCGACCGTGTATCCCTTTGCGAACCTGCCCTCGTGCGTACGCACGGACGCATGATTGACTCAGCGCGAGTATGCGAGCGCGTGGACCCAGATGCGGAAACGGAAGTCGCAGGAGACACCGGAGACAACCCTGGCCGCGGCGTCTTGTCACTCGCCTGGCCACTCTGTCCCCGGGACTCCGACGGTCCTCCCCTCCGATGTCCACGCGAACGCATCCCCGCACTGGTTCGCAAAGGGGTCAGCGCTGGTGCATCAGAGACACGCATAACCTGTCCCGCAACTCCACGAGGACCCCTCTTGGTTCCCCTGGAGTGCAAAGCAGGTGAGGATCTTACAGGGTGCAATGCGTTCACCTCCCGCATCGCATCCGCGCGGAATACTCGCTCGTGTGAAAGGGGCCTAAAGGGTTAACAACGTTTGTAAAATCAGTTTTTAATACTTTGAGGGGTGTAGTTTCTAAAATGGGGGAATTTTTTGGGTGGTTTCTATTATGTAAGCCTCACAAAGTGACTTCAGACCTGAACTGGTCCTTAAAAAGAAGGTTTTGGAAATTTTCAGAAAAATGTCAAGATTAGCTTCTAAACGTCCACAAAAAATAAAATGGCATTCACAAAATTATCCAGACATGAAGTAGACATATTGGGAATGTAAAGTAATAACAATTTTTTGAGGTATTACTATCTATTATAAAAGTAATTTTGCTAATTTTTTTTAAACTTTTTGGTAAATTTGCTAATTTTTCTTAAATAAAAATGAAATTTTTTGACTCAATTTTACCACTGTCATGAAGTACAATATGTGACGAGAAAACAATCTCAGAATGGCCTAGATAAGTAAAAGCATTTTAAAGTTATCACCACATAAAGTGACATGTCAGATTTGCAAAAAATGGCCATGTCCTTGGTGAAATATGGCAGGGTCCTTAAGGGGTTAAGTAATTTCCCTATCCACATTTGTTTGCAGGGCAATTGTCCTGCTCTTATTCCCATTTTGCTTCCTTTTGCATCCCTCTAGCCCTTACTACGACTATTTTAAAGCCATTTTAGTGCACCAATGTTCGGGTCCCCATTGACTTCAATGGAGTTCAGGTTTGAGTTTGGGTCAAGCTCGGGTCCCGAACCCGAACTTTGACCCAAAGTTCGGCCGAACCTGGCGAACCCGAACATCAACGGGTCCGCTCATGCCTAGTCATGACCAAATAAGAAATGTCCAAGAGGCACCTAACTTGAATATGGCTGGCACAGCCACAAAGCCAAAAACTTGAACATGGCTTACATAGCCACATATAAACCATCAGTAGTAACTCACAATAATATCTACAGCTGGCTACAGTGGTGCACAAGTTCCCTGGGGTCGGCTTCTCTTATGACAGTATTCTTCTCCTGTTCTTTGGGTTACTACTGGAGCACAGAGGGCCAACTTAATTCCCTGACCATCACAATTTTTTTTGTTGGATCAGCATAGTCTAGTTTTGACCATGACAACTGCGCTTATGTCAGCAGTACAGGTGAGAGAAGCAAGCTTCGGAATCGAACCCTGCTTTGTTTCCGACTAGTACCTCGGAACCGAAGCCGAGTTTGTTTTCAAGTTTTAAAGCGGTTTTGCACTGAGGTTATTCAGCGAAGTCTCGTGCGACTACGCAAATAACTGACTGCGGCTCTCATTGGAGCCCACTACTGTTTGGAGACAGATCTCTGTACAGCATTAATCCGAAGTTTTGAACGAAGAAACTTCAGTTGTAGCATTGGAAGATCACTTCCTAGCAGGAACCTAATTCCTTCTGTTGTCTCACTCAGCTGTAGCTTGCCCATTACATACTTTGCAGCTAATGACAAAAACTGCCACCTTTTATAGCCTATGGCACTATCCACTTAAAAAAAGGGAACTGTTATCACATGGTATCCTATCTCACCAACAGGCCATGCCCCTCCAAACACTCTGTCCCAGACAAAGGCATAAAAATACTGTGCAAATCCCTAAGGTCCCTTTCACACAGGCGAGAATTCCTCATGGGTGCAATGCGGGAGGTGAATGCATTGCACCTGCACTGAATCCGGACTCATTCACTTCAAAGGGGCTGTTCAGATGAGCAGTGATTTTCACGCATCACTTGTGCGTTGCGTGAAAATCGCAGCATGTTCTATATTCTGCATTTTTCACGCAACGCAGGCCCCATAGAAATGAATGCGTTTGCGTGAAAATCGTAGGCATCCACAAGCAAGTGCGGATGCGGTGCGATTTTCACGCATGGTTGCTAGGTAATAGGTTTAATGAGCAACCCCATTAAAGTCTAATCACATGGTTACAAGGGAAAATAATAGCATTCTTAATACAGAATGCTTACTAAAATGTGTCTTGAGGGGTTAAAAAAATAAATATATTAACTCACCTCATCCTCTTGTTCGCGCAGCCGGCATCGTCTTCTTTCTTCTTCTTTCAGGACCTGCAAAAGGACCCTTGATGACGTTATTGCGCTCACCACGTGGTGAGCGCGGTGACGTCAGTGCAGGTCCTGCTGAATAAAGATAGAAGATGGAAGGATCTTCTATCTTCATTCGGCAGGACCTGCGCTGACGTCACCGCGCTAACCATAAAATCTACAGAACACCTAACCCAAACCCGAACTTCAGTGAAGAAGTCTGGGTTCGGGTCTGGCTACCACATTCAGTTTCTTATCACGCACGTGCAAAACGCATTGCACCCGCGCGATAAAAACTGAACAACGCAACGCAATCGCAGTCAAATCTGACTGAAATTGTGTGCACACTCACGCGGGTTTCCTGCAATGCACCCAGGACGCATCCGGAGCAAATCCGGGACGCCCGTGTGAAAGAGGCCTAAAGAAATCAGCCAACCCACCATAAATTGTAAGAAAACGATACAATATGAATAAACACAGTGGGTAGAGGAAGACACCTCACATTACAGGGGGATATACCACATGTGTAAGATGCAGATAAGAGGGCCCACTGTTGCCCAAAAACAACCTTCTTCTGTCTATTAGATTTCATGCAAGGGACTGAAACAATGAATATCATATCTAACAATCCTAAGGAGAATGCAGACTGGATAAAGAGATGTAAGGGAATAGTCTTTTCTGGACGTTTCAAGAGCATGGAACCCATACACTGTTCTTGCATATGTCCAGCTGCTATCTATGTCTGCCCCTGACAAGGACCATAGGACATTTTAACATGCTCTTTTTATATAGGAAACCAGTTGTAAATTAAAGAAAATTGTTCACACAAGAAACTATACTTGTTCACATAGCTGGAAGGAATATAAAAGTGAACACATTCAATAACTAGCAGGGTGTTTAGCTTAAGGGCAATGTGATGTCAGGAACTTCAAAGGATGATTATGGTTCACACAGTGAGTGCAAAAGGAGTACCACTGCAGTTGTCAGTTCTTTGAAATCAGCTAAGATTGGACCATACACAAAGCTGATCAGAGACTGAACACAATTCCATCCTGGTAATGGCTAATAGATGTTAGAGTTGAGCAGAAGGTACTTAGACTTCTAGAGCCAAACATATATACAACAAAGCCTTAAATAGGAGATCAGCCATGTATTAATGAAGACTTTCAGTGGTAACACAACTTTCCATTATATCAGCTACTACCTGAATGTCAGTCAAACGCCATATCTCTCATATTATGTTGTTATTTCCTATGTTTCTTTTAATCTTTAAATTTTATCATGTTTTTATAAAATGGAGATAGTGAACTAAAGCAGCAACTTTTCCATTCTAATGATGGACAACATACATTTTAAGTAAAGTAGGTCATTTTGCTACATTCATAAAACTACTACTAAGGAGGTAGTAAGAAGGTAATCATGAAGAGGTCCTCTACATAAATACTGACATGTTCAACTGTTATTTACCTTTCTGTAGAACAATTGATACATACATTGTTGCAACAAGATCAATAATAACCTGAAGGTTAAAGGGTTTCTACCACCAGAAATACTGTTATGTAGCTGACTGACATTAGCGATGCGCTAATGTCAGCACTACATAACAGTATGTTTCTAATATTAGTCCCTGCAGCCGTTTTTGTTAAAAAAGCACTTTTATAGATATGCTAATGATCCTCTAGTGCTATGTGGGCGTCATTAGCACCTAGAGGGCTCCGTCCACTAACCATTTCAGCCGCCCATCGCGTCCCTCCAGCCCGCCCCACTCCTGTTGATTGAAGTGAAACTTCTCAGTATCTCGTACCAATTCCCTGCGCCGTGCGTTTCTGTATTCGGCGCAGGCGCAGTGAGTGAATGCAGCGCTCCTGGTGCCGGCTTCCTCATTGTTACGTAGTTGGTGCAGGCGCAGTGAGGAAGCCGGCGCAGGGAGAATACAGAAGCGCACGGCGCAGGGAATTGGTACGAGATACTGAGAAGTCTCACTTCAATCAACAGGAGCGGGGCGGGCTGGAGGGACGCGATGGGCGGCTGAAATGGTTAGTGGACGGAGCCCTCTAGGTGCTAATGACGCCCACATAGCACCTAGAGGCTTATTAGCATATCTATAAAAGTGCTTTTTTTAACAAAAACGGCTGCAGGGACTAATGTTAGAAACATACTGTTATGTAGTGCTGACATTAGCGCATCGCTAATGTCAGTCAGCTACAGAACAGTATTTCTGGTGGTAGAAACCCTTTAAGCATGGCTTTACACAGTGTAACATAGTAACATGGTTTATAAGGCTGAAAAAAGACATCTGTCCATCCAGTTCGGTCTGTTGATCCAGAGGAAGGCAAAAAACCCTGTGAGGTAGAGGACAATTTTCCTCATTTTAGGGGAAAAGAAATTCCTTCCCAACTCCAATCAGGCAATCAGAATAACTCCCTGGATCAACGACCACTCTCTAGTAGCTATAGCCTGTAATATAATTACACTCCATAAATACACCCAGGCCCCTGAACTCTTAGTGAATTCCCCATCACCACCTCCTCAGGCAGAGAGTTCCATAGCCTCACTGCTCTTACTGTAAAGAATCCTCTTCTATGTTTGTGTACTAACCTTCTTTTCTCTAGATGCAGAGGATGTCCCCTCGTCACAGTCACAGTCCTGGGAATAAATTCATGATGGGAGAGATCTTTGTACTGACCCATGATATATTTATATTCTCCCCTTAGTTGTCTTTTTTTCTAAAGTGTATAGCCGTCATTTTGACAATCCTTCTAGGTACTGTAGTCCCCCCATTCCAGTTATAACTTTAGTTGCTCTTCTCTGAACCCTCTCCAGCTCTGCTATGTCTGCCTTGTTCACAGGAGCCCAGAACTGTACACAGTCCTCATATATGTGGTCTGACTAGTGATTTGTAAAGTGTCAGGACCATGTTCTCATCACGGGGCATCTATGCCCCTTTTGATGCAGCCCATTATCTTATTGGCCTTGGCAGCAGCTGCCTGACACTGGTTTCTACAGCAGCTGTTCACTAAAATTCCTAGGTCCTTTTCCATGTCAGTTTTATCCAGTGTTTTACCATTTAGTATGTACGGGTGACTTGCATTATTTCTTCCCATGTGCATAACTTTACAATTCTCAGTGTTAAGCCTCATCTGCCACTTCTCTACCCAAGCCTCCAATCTATCCAGATCCCTCTGTAGCTGTATACTGTCCTCTTCCGTGTCAATTACTTTACATAGTTTAGTGTCATCTGCAAAAATTGATATTTTACTGTGCAAGCCTTCTACAAGGTCATTAATGAAAAAAACATTGAAGAGAATAGGGCCCAATACTGATCCATGTGGTGCCCCACTAGTGACAGTGACCCAATCTGAGTGTGTACCACTAATAATCACCCTCTGTTTTCTATCACTGAGCCAGTTACTTACCCACATACAGACATTTTCCCCAGTCCAAGCATTCTCATTTTATATACTAATCTTTTATGTGGAATATGCAAAAAGAAATACTGCATACAAGGCTACACCTCTTGTTATAAATAATATATGATTTATTAGAAAACACAAAACCCACAAAATAAAATCATTGTATACAATTACAGAACTGTGTGTAGACTGAACATTAGTCCAACACACATACCTACAACCACGAGTTTCTTAAATGGAAACACATGAACACTGTCAAAGTAGTAATACATAAATATAGCATTATACAAATAGCGTAAAAAATTGTGGATACTTATCAAAATAAACAGGTCAGCGGACAAGATTTGTAGGTGAGAAACGCCCCACGCGTATCGCCGGATCAAGCCAGCTTCCTCAGGGGTCTAAAGGTCAGAGCACTTGTGTCTGAGGTATATATACATAAATAAATAGAATAAAAAATAAAAGTCACCTGTTGAGGAAAAAATTTGAGGAAGTAGAGGGGCGGTGGTTGGAGTATATTGATAGCCCCGGTGCAGAGCTCACATCCCCATATAATGGCACCACCCTATACGTATCGGCGTTGTGGAAGCAACAACACATATGCGCAAGATGGCTCCTAACCGGAAGTGGACTTACAATGCGTTCCACAGACCGGATATGTAATGGGATCGTCCTATACATTGATGTGTGCATGCACTAACCGTCAAGACTGCGTTCCATTATGTGTGACAAAGATATATATGCGCATATATAACCACATAATGAATTAATATTCAAAATCCATTATTCAAACATAAATTGCCCATGATCGTGCATGCAATCAAATAAATATGAACATTAATGAATGATTCATGATAATTAATACACGAGACATAGCTAAATGAAATACATAATTCGTAAATATACTTAGAAATACATACTTATTGATACACAAAACATGGATAGATAAATTCATGATTCATAAATGGACTAAGAAATAGGTGATTATCAATATACACATTACACTGAATAATACATGATTATTGGTACCCAGAACCTGAAAAAATAAATAAATTCATAATTCAAAATTAAATATTTTTCAAAATAATATATGTATAAATATATTAAAAAATTATTAATTCATAAAATTATATTTAATCACCAAAGTGACAAAATTACAAAAAACAAGATGGCTGCACACCGTTATATATACAAACAATAGAGCTAAGAAATGGGGGTCATTCTAGATAAAGTGGTACAATACCGACTATAAATGAGTAATAGAAGTTCTTAGCGCACATACGTGTCGGGCCCATCTACCAGGCGTCAAGGTGGCTTCCGCAGTTGGGTCGCTAACACTAAATTTACTGCCTGACTTTGGACTTACTTAAGCCTGCAATATTCAGGGCAGTGTAGGAACCAGCTACAAACGTACTCTGCTCAGAAGTCCCAGGTAGATGGGCGTGTTCAGTCTAAAAGGGGTGCTACTCTCAATATATTGCAAGAAATTTTTATCACCAAAGTGACCCATATAATTGTGCAATAGAAAATACTTATAAAAATAAATGAAAAATATATCTAAGTCAAATTAATTCATAATTCATATTTCATAACCAAATATTCAATGTGAATAGAAAAACTGTGATAAATTAGTACAAGATAATACCTGCTCAACACATATATAACATTAAAGTGCAAAACTCAAAAAGGTACAAACCTGTGTATATAATGATTAAGTATTGTAGTAATAAATACTGACAACATGAATACCAATAATAACATAATAACAATATATAAATCATACTAAAAAAGAGAAGAGAAAAAAAAAAGAAAAGAAAAAATGAACATAAAATGAATGAATAAATGCAACATCACGGGCAAGCCCATAATTCATCATACGCATTTGTATAGAAAGACGCCACAATTCCTATTTTGTCCTCATATCAATATAACGGTATAAAAAAAAAGGGGGGGGGCAAAGTCTTTTGGAGAACGATCTCAAAGGTGTCTTCAAAGTGTCCGTGCCTGTGATCACATAGTATAAAAACCAGATCTAAAGTGCCAAGTGCTCATCATGCCAAAAATCAACAATGGAAATAAATTACCAAGTGTACACAAAAGGAAAAACAATAGATATTACTGTGCATAATAACCAGTGAAGGTAAGTTCTTCATTTAAACCAGACGGTGTAAGAGAACCCAGGTTGAAAATCCACCTCGATTCAGATTTAAGCAGTTGTGAGGCCATAGGTGCTCCCCTAATATTACCACAAATGAGATCCTCAGACCACTATGTCTACCTCCATGGTATTCCAAGAAGTGAGATTCAACCGACGACAGGTGTTTGTCCTTTCTGGATTTATCTTGAGAGGCCAAACCAATATTAGAGAGATGTTGTTGTATCCTCTTGCGTAGTTCCTGTGTTGTTTGTCCAATATAAATCTTCCCACAGGGGCACAATAAGGCATAAACCACATTTCTAGAGCGACAGTTCACATAGTTTTTTAACACAATTTTCTTCTGGTTACTAGGATTAATGAAACTGTCACGAGCATAACATAAATTGACATACGTTACAATTGCCACAAGGGTATGTGCCTTTTAATCTCATACCTCCCTCAGTCATACCCATTGGACATTGGAAATGACTTTGCACCAATTTATCTTTCAAGTTAGGTGCTCTATGGGCAACAATTCTCGGTTTAACATCAATGTATTGGGTTAGTCTCTTGTCCGAAGTGAGTAAAAACCAATGTGTGCCCAGAATATTGTAAAAATCAGTCCATTGGTTGTTGTACCGGGTAATATGATGTACTTTATTATCACAAATCCTGGACCGTGGTTTAAATAGATCAAGACGATTCGACTCCTTAGCAAAACAATATGCCTGTGAGATGACTTTTTTGAGGTATCCCCTTCTCTGAAAACATGACGATAAATCAGTGAAAGCTTCTTTGTAATCAACTATCGACGTGCAATTTCGATGGAGTCTTAAAAACTGACCTTTTGGTATTCCCATTCTCAGGTGAGTTGGGTGGAAACTGTGGTAATGCAGTAGACTATTAGTAGCAGTGTTCTTGCGAAATAGAGATGTTGCAATGTGAGGTCTCTCCATCCGAATCTTCAGATCCCAAAAATCCTTAAAATCCTAAAAATTTCTTAACCTTTTATGTGGCACAATATCAAATGCTTTGGAGAAGTCAAGATATACGACATCCATTGATTTGCCACAGTCAAGTCTAGAACTCTTTATAGAAACTGATTAAATTAGTTTGACATAAACGATCCTTCATGAAACCATGCTGATACAGCGTTATTCGCTTATTTTCATTGAGGTACTCCAAGATAGCATCTCTTAGAAAACCTTTAAACAGTTTACCCACAACAGATGTTAAACTTACCAGCCTATAGTTTCCGGGCTCTGTTTTTGGACCCTTTTTGAATATTGGCACCACATTTGCTATGCGCCAATCCTGTGGAACACTCCCTGTGATTATAGAGTCCTTAAAAATCAGAAATAAGGGTCTGGCTATGACATTACTTAATTCTCTTAGGATACGGGGGTGTATGCTATCTGGTCCCGGCGATTTGTCTATTTAAATTTTTTTAAGACACTGCTCCACTTGTATGTATAGTGTGCATTAGGTCATTTGCTTTTGTGTTTTGGCCCAGAAACTAGCTTTCAGCCACAAAAAGTACAATAGTAGTGTGCTTATTTAGGAAATTAAGATTGACATATAACTTTTTTCATGTATGTTAGGCATCATTCAGAAAAGAGAGATGTCCACCAACAGCCTGCATGAATACCTTTTTTATTGCCACCAACACCTGAACCACAGCATTCAGTATAGTATTTGAATCTCACATAGGGGAGAGTCAAATCAGTGATATCCTTCAAGGGATTCAAAATATATTCTATATAATGGTCTTAGGGTACGGCCACACTGTCAGGCATCTGCACGCAGTATTGGAAACCAAACCCAGGCGTGATTTTAAAAAAGAGAAGTTGTATCTGTCCTGTATACTTTTTCTTCTTTTATTATTAAGTCCTGATTCTGGTTTCCAAAACTGCATGTAGAAACCTAACCATGTGGCTGTACCCTTAGTCAGTCAAGGGCAAAGGTGGTGGAGTCTAGGTTATAATTCACATACTGCCAAAACCCCATGAGTGTTATTTATCCAAATTGCAGTCACTTTGCCTGGACACATACAGTACAGACCAAAAGTTTGGACACACCTTCTCATTCAAAGAGTTTTCTTTATTTTCATGACTATGAAGGCATCCAAACTATGAATTAACACATGTGGAATTATATACATAACAAACAAGTGTGAAACAACTGAAAATATGTCATATTCTTGGTTCTTCAAAGTAGCCACCTTTTGCTTTGATTACTGCTTTGCACACTCTTGGCATTCTCTTGATGAGCTTCAAGAGGTAGTCCCCTGAAATGGTCTTCCAACAGTCTTGAAGGAGTTCCCAGAGATGCTTAGCACTTGTTGGCCCTTTTCCCTTCACTCTGCGATCCAGCTCACCCCAAACCATCTCGATTGGGTTCAGTTCCGGTGACTGTGGAGGCCAGGTCATCTGGCGCAGCACCCCATCACTCTCCTTCATAGTCAAATAGCCCTTACTTTCAAAGTTTTCCCAATTTTTCGGCTGACTGACTGACCTTCATTTCTTAAAGTAATGATGGCCACTCGTTTTTCTTTACTTAGCTGCTTTTTTCTTGCCATAATACAAATTCTAACAGTCTATTCAGTAGGACTATCAGCTGTGTATCCACATGACTTCTCCTCAACGCAACTGATGGTCCCAACCCCATTTATAAGGCAAGAAATCCCACTTATTAAACCTGACAGGGCACACCTGTGAAGTGAAAACCATTTCAGGGGACTACCTCTTGAAGCTCATCAAGAGAATGCCAAGAGTGTGCAAAGCAGTAATCAAAGCAAAAGGTGGCTACTTTGAAGAACCTAGAATATGACATATTTTCAGTTGTTTCACACTTGTTTGTTATGTATATAATTCCACATGTGTTAATTCATAGTTTTGATGCCTTCAGTGTGAATCTACAATTTTCATAGTCATGAAAATAAAGAAAACTCTTTGAATGAGAAGGTGTGTCCAAACTTTTGGTCTGTACTGTACATGATACAATTGGCTGTCTTGATCATTACTGATGAGCGGCAGGGGCAATATTCGAATTTGTGATATTTTGCAAATATTTGAGCGAATATTCGCCATATATTCACGAATTCGCAAATTCGTTATCTCCAGTCATTATTTTCTTGATTGCGGAAATCGGCAATTGAAAAATTTGCGATAAATATTCGCATTACGAAAATTCGCATTTTGAAAATTTGCAATCAACACTACTCTTAAAGTCAAAGATATTGCAGCCTTCTCATTGGCCCACAATCTAGAAGCAGGGAGGGATCATGTGTACTGATTTAAAAAAAATCTTGAATATTTGAAATTACGAATATATATCTCTATATTCTAAATATTCGCAAATTCTGGAAGTGCCGATATTCGCAATAAAAATTTGCAATTCGAATATTCGTAATCAACACTATTGATCATGTATTTCAAGACAGATGCACAGTTCATCCCTAGAGGGTAACAGAAAGTCAAGGGTAGATGACCTAAAAAAAAATATTACAAAATTGGAGCATGCAGTACTTTGATTAGGTAGGCAGGATGAGTATGGACGGTTGAGGTTTTACAGTGTAATGTATATTCAGATAGACTTGTCAAAATTCTGCAACTGAGCTTCAGGAGCCCATCTCTTCCCAAGTTATGTTTTTATTCTTTTCATGCCCCATCTTAAATAGTGTTGGGTGCGAATATTCGAATCACAAATTTTAATTGCGAATATCGCAACTTCGAGAATTTGCAAAGATTTTAAATATAGTGCTATATATTCGTATTTGTGAATATTCTAGATTTTTTTTTTTCCATCAGTAACCCCCCTTCTAGCTTGGGAGCCAATGAGAAGGCTGCAATGTCTTTGTTTGAGCTTAGCAACATCCCTATCCACCAATAAGAAAGTTGCCTACCCTTTACTATATAAGATCTTCCCCAGCAGCTATTTTCTGTAGTTTTATGGAGTTCTGAGAGAGACAGCAATGTCATTGCTGTGCTCTGTGCTTTACTGTTTAATTACATTAGTTAGTTAGTTAGTTAGCTCATATATATATTAAAGATAGTCAGTGGGAGATAGTATAGGTTAGATAGTGATATAGTGTAGCTGATAGGTTCTGCTGTCCATACATACATGCTACAGACATAAGGCTGTGATGTCACAAGTTCACAACAATACTTAGTGCACCAATCAGTAATATGTAGTCAGAACTGTTAAAATGTGAAGTTGCACGTATTGCGCAAAAATACGCGCATCATTAATTGCCAATTTGTGCAATCGCAAATATATTGGAGCACTCTATCTGCATATGAAGCTATTGTGATGTTTATTTTCTCCAGTCTCAGGAAACTTCTAGCAGCTTGAAAAATGTAGCAACAGTGACCCACGCCTGTATTGCGTGCGCAATATGCACATATTACATTGCCGATTTTCACAATCAAAAATATATCAGCTGCCTCGTGTGCCTGTCCTCCTCAAGAGGTAGCGACCTGGTGTTCCCCTCAGGAAAGACTATCCTCACCATCAGGGATACTATGAAGAATCGAGGGGTTCACTTAGACAAGGCCCTTAGAGGAGGTAGGACACGTGGCACAGTGGGATTTGTGACAGTACGCTGAGGCCATGGACCCCGCTGGTCACCCCAAGCCTGTCGTTCAGGAATTTCTACATGAAGTGAGGTGTTAGAGCGAACGTCAGGATGTCATGATGCAGTTCATGTAAAATGTTGCTGCTCATCTGGATGCCATCTCTTCTTCATCTACTGCAAGGTCGCCAGTCACTGCGACTCCTGCAATATCCACACTGGTGAATCTGGATTTGTGTGCAGCTGGTGTGCAACTCCCTCTGCCATCCCGCTATGGTGGAGATCCAAAAACCTGTCTTGGATTCCTGAACCAGTGTCTGATCCACTTTGAGTTGCATGGGCAGAAGTTTCCCACTGAGCGGTACAAAGTTGCCTTCATTGTGTCCCTGCTGTCTGATGAGGCCCTTGCTTGGGCAAATCCTATTTGGGAACATGGAGGTCCTGATACCACTAATCTGCAGACTTTCCTGGCTACCTTCTGGCTGGTCTTTGAAGAGCCCGACCGCACGTCCTCCGCTGCATCAGCTCTGCTGCATCTACAACAGGGTTCCTCGTCTGTGGGCCAGTACGCCATCCAGTTTCGTACCCTGGCTGCCGAACATGCATGGAATAATGAGGCTCAACTGGCGGTGTTCTGGGAGAGCCTTTCTGACCGGATTAAGGATGAATTAGCTGGTCCCGACTGTCCGTTTACTCTGAGTGACCTGATCACCTTGACCACAAGGATAGTTATGCGTTTCAGGGAACGTTCTAAAGAGGTCGCATGTACCAGAAGACCACCTCGTTTGGCTCCATCCTTCCAGAGGCCAGTTCTTCCTCTAGTGTCCGACCCATCGGAAAGGCCGGTAACTTCATTCAGCAAGCTCTGATATATTAATTCCGGCTTCCTACCATCCGTCTAGAAGGGCCTTTGTCAGTGGCTTCCATAAACAGACTGCCACTCCCTGAACCTGTGCTCTCAGTTACTATGCCCCTTAAGTTGAAAATAGGGGTTCTGCATTCAGAGGTGATCTCCTTCTATGTGCTACCAGCGTAGCGGTTATCCTTGGTCTTCCCTGGCTGCATCAGCACACTCCAGTTCTGGACTGGTACTCTGGTCAGATTCTGCATTGGAGTTCTTCCTGCCAGTCTACCTGCTTATCAGAGGCCTGACCTGCTTCCTCGCATACTGTACCTGAAGGCCTGCCTGGACTTCCGCAGCAGTATACCAGTTTTGCGGATGTCTTCAGTAAGAAAGAGGCCGAGTCCCTGCCTTCTCATCGTCCTTATGATTGTCCGATTGACCTTCTGCCTGGTGACACTCCTTCGCGTGGTCGAGTCTACCCACTCTCACTTCCTGAGACCCAAGCGATGTCTGATTACATCAAGGAGGATCTCGAAAGGGGGTTTATCCGGAAATCTACTTCATCCGCCAGCGCCGGGTTATTTGTGCAGAAAAAAGATGGATCCTTACGGCCCTGTATCAAATATCGAGGTCTGAATAAGGTCACGGTCAAGAATCGATACCATCTTCCACTAATCTCCAAACTCTTTGACAGGATCCGGGGAGCTATGGTCTTCACAAAATTCGACCTGCGCGGCGCATGCAACCTTATCGGCATTCAAAAGGGCGATGAGTGGAAGACTGATAAACACTACGAGTATCTTGTCATGCCCTTCGGTCTGTGCAATGCTCTCGCAGTATTCCAGGAGTTGGTACAAGATATCTTCCAGGACCTGCTTGATAGGTTACCTGGACGATATACTATTCTATTCTCCAGATTTGACCACTCACCGGAAGCATATATGTTTGGTTTAACAGCGGTTGAGAGAGAATCGACTTTATGCCAAACTCGAGAAATGCATCTTTGAAAGATCTACCGTACCGTTCCTCGGCTACATAATTTCGGATGCTGGGTTGCAGATGGATCCTGAAAAATTTAATGGAGTAATGGACTGTCCCAGCCCACAGCGTCTTCGTGCTATACAGTGCTTCCTTGGATTTGATAATTTCTATGGTCAGTTAATCCTGAATTTTTCATCTCTTACATCTCCAATCTCCGCTCTTACTAAGAAAGGGGAGAAAGCCAGACTCTGGACTGCTGAGGCGGAGGCCGCCTTCATCCAATTAAAAAGGTTCTTTGCTTCTGCACCTAATCTGCATTATCCCGATTTCTCCTCCCATTACCTTTTAGAAGTGGACTCCTCCTCCATAGGAGTTGGTGCTGTTTTACTACAGAAAGGTTCCAAAGGCAAGATGTTTACATGTGGATTTTTCTCCAAGCTCTTCTCCCCTGCTGAGAGGAATTACTGTATAGGAGACAGAGAGCTTCTGGCCATAAAACTTGCCTTGGACAAGTTGCGTTATCTATTGGACGGGGCCCAGCATCCAGTAATAATCTTGAACGACCACAAGAACCTTACATATCTGCAGACGGCCCAGCGTCTGAACCCTTGCCAAGCCAGTTGGGCACTCTTCTTCTCCCATTTTGATTTTGAGCTTCACTTTCGGATGGCCGAGAAGAACATCAAGGCGGATGCTCTGTCTCGGTCATTTGACTTCTCTGACCAGCAGGAGGAGCCCCAGTACATTGTAGATCCTGCTCGCTTGATTTCAGTGACTCCTGTCCTGGTAAAAGGCATCACTCCTGGGAGGACATTTGTGCCATATGCCAAGAAAAAACGTATTCTTGCTTGGGGGCACAACTCCAAACTGGCTGGTCACCCAGGGATCCGCAAGACCACATAACTTTTGTCTCGCCACTACTGGTGGCCCACACTGTCTAAGGATGCGCGTGATTACATATTGTTTCTTTGCCAGCTGCTCGAAATTGAGCTGGACTTCTCTTCCGGTTACCATCCACAGACCAACGGGCAAGTAGAGCGGGTCAATCAAATGTTAGAGAACTATCTCCGGCAATTTGTTTCAGCCCAGCATGACAACTGGGTACAATTGGTACCTTGGGCTGAATTCTCCACTCACTATTCTCTGCTGCCATGGATATAGGAGCATAGCATAGTTTAACCAAAGGATAGCTGTGGATGAGAATTAAGGGAAGGAGAGTGAGACCCAGACTTCTATACATTTACATAAGTATTAATATTACTTAAAGGGTTTCTACCACTTCGTTTTCACATAATTAGCTTTCAGACACTAGCGATCCGCTAGTGTCTGCTCTAACAAACAATCCTAATGGATGTGATCCATCTCACGCTCCTCTGGGTCATAAGGACCCCAGAGGCAGCTCATCTGTGAGGACCACTACTACCATGAGTATGCAGGGTCCTAGGCCACAAAAGAATAGCAAGCTAGGGCATATTAGTTAGCAGAGTGATCAAGCATTTGAGCTATCAAGTCTCTGATGCCAAAAGTTGTGGGAAACACGTTAAGGCACCATCACTAGAGTCAGGACAGGCACAGCTAGAGGCCTGCATCATACAGTGGACACCTGCAGTCACAGGTGCCTGAGTACTGCTGCTAGGGAGGGTCAGTCTAAGGATGGAGAGTCAGGAGGAATGTGATCCATCTCCCGCTACTCTAGACCCTGAGGACTCTATAAGCAGGACATCTGTGAGGTCCACTTCTCCAGGGAGTCTGCAGGGTCCTAGGTCACAGAAGATTAGCAAGCTCCAGTATATTATGCATCAGAGTGATCAAGCATCTGAGCTATTAAGACTCTGCAGCAAAAGTGGTGGGAAACAAGGTAAGACACCATCACGAGAGTGCAGCAGTTATCAGCATCAAGTCAGCCTGCCACCATACCTCTTCTGCTGGTGCGAGAAAGATAATTAGCACTAAAGCATGCTTAAAGCATCTGTATCATCAAGGTTAAGTTACGCTTAGTAATATAACTTTATTTTGTTTCAAGTCTGGACATCAACCAATTCACTGGATTGGACCCCAGGGAGCCTGAGGTAGGACACCATGGCACAATTACTACACTACATCAGGACCACCTTTACTCCCATCCTCTACACCTGCTCCCATGGAGCATGTTGCAAATACAGTGGCCACTGCAACTGACGAGCAGGCAATTGTTGGGAAGGAACACTTCCATCCCAACAACTGTCAGCTTCATTGGTCACATACAAAAGCGTTAAAAAAGTTTTCTGAGATTTTTATACTGATGTCTAGAGACGAGCAAAGTTTAAAAAAATAAGATTTGGCTGATTAGCAAAGTTTGCATTGCTATAAATCAGGTATACCCGTATGTCATGGTGGTTGAGGTAATGTATGGAACAGGCTGCTGCAGTGAGCCCGCTCAGTATGCGGCATGTACAGTAGCTGGCCAGCTAAGACCTGTCCTGGGTTGCTAATATAGCTTATATGTTTATACAGCTAAACCTGCCAATAACCTTAATACAGTTCCTATGTTTGTGTGTTAAAGACAAAAGCAGAGTTACTTACAGTGACTTCATATTTGGATGTTATATATTGTGTTCACAGAAATAGAAAAGATAATATGCCTTTAAGATTCATTATATTAATGTGAGGTAAGCTCAATGACACAGCAGAAACAACATAAACAACAGAAAGCATAGAGTTAAACTGTTGTTGCTGGGCAGGAGTCAATCACAGCCAGCCTCACACATAGCAAGAGTTTTGACTAGAGTTGAGCGGACACCTGGATGTTCGGGATCGACGGGTTTGGCCGAACTTCACAAAAATGTTTGAGTTCGGGACCCGAACTTGACCCGAACTTGACCCGAACTTGACTCCGAACCCCATTGAGTCAATGGGGACCCTTTACCTTTGAGCACTAAAATGGCTGTAAAAATGTCATGAATAGGGCTAAAGGGGTCCTAATGCCAGCAAAATGTGGTTAGGAGCATGGCAAGTGCTCTGCAAACAAAAGTGGATAGGGAAATGACTTTAAATAACATAAAATATGTAAATATAAAAAAATAATAATCTTGATCTAGGAGGACGAGGTCCATATGGAGTAGGAGGTTGAGGAGGCGGTGGATGTGGCGGTGTTGGTGGAAGCGGCGGTGGAGGAGGAGGTAGCCTACACAGTTTTTTGCTTTTAAATTTATTTATATATTTTTTAATTAGGGTACACCCCAAAACATTGGGAAATATAACCTGTAATAACCCCCTCCAGTCGTGCTAAACACACGTTCAGACAATACAATGGCTGCAGTGCAGGCCAGCACCTCCAGGGCGTAAAGGGCAAGCTCAGGCCATGTGCCCAATTTGGAGACCCAGAAGTTGAAGGGGGCAGACCCATCATTCAGTACATGTAGGCGTGTGCATACATACTGCTCCACCATGTCGCACATCCCGGTGATGTCCACGATCCAATTGGATATCTTCTCTATCAACTTTCGATGTTCTTTCATGCGCCTACCATGGTGATCACGGGTAGCGGGGATTCAGGGTTCCAGGCTGGAGAAGGAGTCTGAGAAAGGGATACCACATCCAAGGGAGGTCAATGGATGAAATTAAATGTAATTGAGCGGAAATGTGGGACAAAGTATTGAAGCATAAGCTTCCAAGCTAAGGAGGGGGCGCGCGGCAATCACCCACTCCCGACTCGGGGAGGTAGTGACGATAAATAACAATACAGGACTCTTAAGATGCCCTGTTATTGGAATGATTAATAAAAAATTATAGCGAATGTCACTGTGGTATTTTGGATTTGCAAACGTTAGCCAGGAAAAGCCCTGCTGCCGCTTTGTTGACTCTAGATAACGTCTGCCTGATCGCACGTCCCTGTGACGTCCACCATCCATTTGGATATCTTCTCTATTAACTTTCGATGTTCTTTTCTGAGCCTACCATGTTGATCACGGTTATCGGCGAATCAGGGTTCCACGCCGGAGAGGGAGCGTGAGAAAGAGAGACCACATCCAAGGGAGATAAATGGATTACATTTTATTTTGATCGAAGAAATATGGGAAAAGTTATTGAGGCGAGAATGTGGGACAAATTATTGAAGCGTAAATGTGGGACATATTATTGAAGCGCAAATGTGGGACAAATTATTAAAGCGCAAATGTGTGACAAATTATTGAAGCGCAAATGTGGGACAACTTCTTAAAGTTTAAGCATTGAATGAAAGAAGGTGGCACGCATCAATTAAAGAAGAATTTCTGAAATTTTATTCCCTGTCACCTATGCAGAGCAGGGGTTTATTCACTTGTGCTTCCACTGTGCCCCCGCTGTCAGATGGGAATGCCACCAGCAGGGCATCTACCAGTGTCCGCTTGTACTCGCGCATCTTACGATTACGCTCCAGTGAAGGAATTACGGACGGTACGTTGTCTTTGTATAGGGGATCCAGCAGCGTGGCCACCCAGTAATCAGCACAACTTAGAATGTGGGCAACTCGGCGGTCATTGCGGAGACACTGCAGCATGTAATCGCTCATGTGTGCCAGGCCGCCCAGAGGCAATGACAAGCTGTCCTCTGTGGGAGGTGTATCGTCTGTGTCCTCATTATCCCCCCAGGTATGCACCAGTGATGGCCATGATCTGGTCTGGGTGCCACCCTGCTGTATACAAAGTTCCTCCTCCTCCATCTCCTCCTCCTCATCCTCCACCTCCTCATCCTCCAGAACTGTGCCCTGGCTGGACAATTGTGTACCTGGTGTTTGTGGGTGCAGGAACCCATCCTCGGAGCCACTTGTAAATGACTGGCCGGAAACCCTACAAAATTATCTCTCTTCCTCCTCCTCTTCCTCCTCGTGTACTACATCCTCTTCCATCATCACCAGCAGGAGGCATAGAAGTGGCATAGTAATGCTGAGAACGGCGTTATCGGCACTGGCCATGTTGGTGGAGTACTCAAAACAGCGCAACAAGGAACACAGGTCTCGCATGGAGGCCCAATCATTGGTGGTGAAGTGGTGCTGTTCCGCAGAACGACTCACCCGTGCATGCTGCAGCTGAAACTCCACTATCGCCTGCTGCTGCTCGCACAGTCTGGCCAGCATGTGCAAGGTGGAGTTCCACCTTGTTGGCACGTTGCATATGAGGCGGTGAGCGGGAAGGCTGAAGTTACGCTGCAGGGCTGACAGGCGAGCAGCAGCAGGGTGAGAACGCCGAAAGCGTGCACAGACGGCCAGCACTTTATGCAGCAGCTCTGACATATCGGGGAAATTTTTAAGGAATCTCTGAACCACCAAATTCAGCACATGCGCCAGGCAAGGGATGTGCATCAAACCGGCTAATCCCAGAGCTGCTACGAGATTTCGCCCATTATTGCACACTACCAGGCCGAGCTTGAGGCTCACTGGCACCAACCACTCATCGGTCTGTTGTTCAAGGCCCATCCACAGCTCCTGCACGGTGTGGTGTTTGTCCCCCAAACAGATAAGTTTTAAAACTGCCTGCTGTCGTTTACCCCTGGCCGTGCTGAAGTTGGTCTTGAAGGTGTTACGCTGACCGGATGAGGAGCCGGTAGAGGATGAGGAAGCGGAGTAGGAGAAGGAAGCAACAGGAGGCAAACTGAAGCCCTGCAATCCTCGGTGGTAGAAGGACATGCGCCAAACTGCTCTACGCCTCAGGCCCAGCCACCACTGCATTTATCCAGTGTGCTGTTATGGAGATATAACGTCCCTGACCGTGCTTACTGGTCCACGTATCCGTAGTGAGGTGCACCTTGCCACAGATGGCGTTGCGCAGTGCACACCTGATTTTGTCCCCCACTTGGTTGTACAGGGAAGGGATGGCTCGTCTGGGCATGACGTACTGTGGGACAGCCACCGCCATAAGGCCTTTAAAACTCTCTTTCTCCACCAGACGGAATGACAGCATTTCAAAGGCCAGTAATTTAGAAATGCTGGCATTCAGGGCTAGTGATCGCGGGTGGGTAGGGGGGTACTTCCTCTTCTCTAATGTTTGGGAGATGGAGAGCTGAACGCTTCCGTGGGTCATTGTGGAGATGCTTCGTGACCCAGGTGGTGGTGTTGCTGGCAGATCCTCTGTTTGCGGGCTGGCAGGTGGCACTGTCACTCCAGAGGTGGATGAAGAGGCCGAGACTGCAGCAGAAGAGGAAGCAGGAGGAGCCAGAGACCTTTCTTGGTTTTTGAGGTGTCTACTCCACTGCAACTCGTGTTTTGCACTTAAAGGGAGTCTGTCACCTCCATATGGCCATATACAGTGCTTACATTGCCCTATAGCACACCTATACATGAATGTTATGGTACCTTTGTCTTTGTACTTGCCGAAGCTGGAAAAACAAATTTTGATTAATATGCAAATGATGACTCGCAAGTGCCCATAGACCAGTGTTGCTGCCCTGCCTTTTTTCATTGTTACCCCGCCCCAGCCTCTGCATATGCCCGCCCTCCTATTCCCTTGCATCATTTTAAGGTCCGGCCGAGATCCCTCGCCGGGCCGGAGCATGCGCACTGCGATGCCCATTGTTGGCACGACATCGCTTTAACTACTGTGCATGCTCCTGCGAACGGCTGGTTTTGCACCGCTGAACGGCAAATATATATTTTTTTGCCACTATTACACGACAAAAAGGACTTTAGAACATATAACTGCACTGCTGAACGGCAAATATTATTATCTTTTGCCACTAATACATGCCACAAAAGGCTTTAGAACATATAACTGCACCGCTGAACGGCAAATATATTTTTCTTTTGCCACTAATACACGACAAAAAGGGTTTTAGAACATATAACTGCACCGCTGAACGGAAAATATATTTTTCTTTTGCCACTAATACACGCCACAAAAGGCTTTAGAACATATAACTGCACTGCTGAACGGCAAATATATTTTTCTTTTGCCACTAATACGCGCCATAAAAGGCTTTAGAACATATAACTGTACCGCTGAACGGCAAATATATTTTTCTTTTGCCACTAATACATGACAAAAAGTGCTGTAATTTTAGTACTTCACTAATAAGCCCTTTTTTCCCACTAATACAAGCCAAAAAATGCTTTAGAACACATAACTGCACCGCATAAGGGCAAATAAGACATAGAAATATTTCCTTGCAATAAACCCTGTTAATGGCTGTAACACCCCAAATAACAAGAACGGTTTGCTGGAATTACAGATCTTTACAATGGCAATTTGGGTGCCCAGTCAGTGCAGCAAGGTGTAATAGGATTGTTCCTATTACCCAGGCTGTAACCTCCCCTACTGACCCCTGTTCAACATAAATGCTATGGAATGATTTCTCCCTATCCTTTCCGTACACCTTGAATAATCTTTCCCTGCACTTGTAAATAGTTTTTTTTTAGCACAATGAAGTTTTTTCTAGAACTTTTCCTAGAGCCTGCTGACATCTCTCCCTGCACTAAGTACACTGGAAAATGGCAGAATTCAAGATGGCTTAGGCTAGTTATAGGGCTGTGACATCACATGGCTGGATGCCGATTGGCTGTATGCATGGCATTATGGGTGATCCTGCCTTCACAGAGTTCCTTTCTCCATGTCCTCACACGTGCAGCAGCCATTTTAGGAAAAAATGCGATTCTTTACCACGAAGCGTGAGGAAATTCGGATTCGGTGCAAATCAAATTTTTCCTAAAATTCGGCTCATCTCGATCCATTGTGTATGTGTATGTATATAATTATATATATATATATATATATATATTATATATATATATATATACAAATTAAACAATAGAACCTACATCTATTGATATTACATATATGCAAAATGCCAAACTTTCCTGCACATTGTCACTAAATGTAGATATGTATCTAGAAAAAGCTTAGCTATATCTTTCCACATTCTTTTCTGTCAACGCATATTTCTCCTGTATGGAATGAGCACATGAAGCACAGCAGGAACCTGTTAAACCCCTGACCTTACCGCTTTGAAAAAATGAATTCTTTTCTAAGCAGGTTTCTACTCTGACAAGGACTCCTCTGTTACTAAACAGCACATATTGCTTTAGTACACAGGATACATTCTCTTTTGGCTCACATTAACATTCAACAAGCTTTCTTTTTCTTTGGGACATTCTTTTTGATCCTACCATGAACTCAGCTACAAAGTGTAATTTACATTATTAAAAGTAAATTAGGACATGTTGCATATTCAACAATGAAGTGCACATTCACTATTTTATCATGCAAAGCAATGTAGTTTTTCTACAGATTATCACCTTGAGATGCAGGAATGATATGATAGTAAAGATGAGAAGATTTCTTGAAATTAATTTGAGGTCTGATTCTAACAAATTAACCAAGTAAGGGTACTTTCACACTTGCTTTTTTCTTTTCTGGCACTGAGTTCCGTCACAGGGGCTCTATACTGGAAAATAACTGATCAGGCATATCCCCATGCATTCTGAATGGAGAGCAATCCGTTCAGGAGGCATCAGGATGTCTTCAGTTAAGTCATTTTGACTGATCAGGCAAAAGATAAAACCGCAGCATGCTCGGTTTTATCTCCGGCGAAAAAAACTGAAGACTTGCCTGAATGCCGGATCCGGCATTTTTCCCCATAGGAATGTATTAGTGCCGGATCCAGCAATCAAAATACCGGAATGCTGGATCCGTCCTTCCAGTCTGCGCATGCGAAGACCGGTAAAAATTTGGGAAAAAAATCAAAACGGATCAGTTTGTCCGTATGACAAACGGACAGACGGATCCGTTCTTGCAATTTTTTTTTTTAGACGGATCAGGATCCTGATCAATCTTAAAATGCAATCAGTTTGTATGTGACGGAACTGCCTGCCAGATCACTCTGCAACAAGTGTGAAAGTAGCCTTAAATTTTTTTATTTGGGTCCAAACCGATTCTACCCCACTTTAAAGTGCTCCAATTGGCCTGAAAATTTATACAGTCCTGATCAAAGGTTTAAGACCACTTGAAAAATGGCAAAAAATCTTATTTAGCATGGCTGGATCTTAACAAGGTTCCAAGTAGAGCTTCAACATGCAACAAGAAGAAATGGGAGTGAGACAAAACATTTTTTGAACATTCAATTTAATGAAAACAACGAATAAACTGAAACAGGCTGTTTTTCAGCTGATCAAAAGTTTAGGACCACACCTCCAAAAAAAAACTAAACCCCCCCAAAACAGAAATCCAGCTTCCAAACATGAACTCAGTAATGAGTAGCTCCGCCGTTATTGTTTATCACTTTAAAAATTTGTTTAGGCATGCTTGATGCAAGCGTTTCCATGAGGTGAGTGGGAACATTTCTCCAAGTGGTGAAGATGGCCGCACGAAGGCCAACTACTGTCTGGAACTGTTGTCCATTTTTGTAAACTTCCTTTGCCATCCATCCCCAAAGGTTCTCAATTGGATTTAGATCAGGGGAACACGAGGATAGGCCAAAAGAGTGATGTTATTCTCCTGGAAGAAGTCCATTGTCCTGCGGGCATTGTGTACTGTAGCGTTGTCCTGTTGAAAAACCCAGTCGTTACCACACAGACAAGGGCCCTCAGTCATGAGGAATGCTCTCTGCAACATCTGGACATAGCCAGCGGCCGTTTGACGCCTTTGCACTTCCTGAAGCTGCATTGTTCCACTGAAGGAAAAAGCACCCTAGACCATTATGGCGCCCCCTCCACTGTGGCGCGTAGAAAAGATCTCAGGTGGGATCTGCTTGTCATGCCAGTAACGTTGGAAACCATCAGGACCATCAAGGTTACATTTTTTCTCATCAGAGAATAAAACTTTCTTCCACCTTTTGAATGTCCCATGTTTGGTGCTCTCTTGTAAAGTCTAAACGAGCAGTTATGTGGCGTTCAAGGAGACGAGGTTTTTGAAGACGTTTTTTGTTTTTGAAGCCCTTCAGTCTCAGATGCCGTCTGATGGTTATGGGGCTGCAGTCAGCACCAGTAAGGGCCTTAATTTGGGTCGAGGATCATCCAGTGTCTTGACGGACAGCCAATTGGATCCTCCGGCTCAGTGCTGATGAAATATTTTTGGGTCTTCCACTTGACTTTTTTGTTTCATAACCCTCAGGTTCATTTAAGAAATTCCAAATGACTGTCTTACTGTGTCCCACCTCAGCAGCGATGGCACGCTGTGAGAGACCCTGCTTATGCAGTTCAACAACCTGACCACGTTCAAAAAGGGAGAGTTTTTTTGCCTTTGACATCACAACGTGTGACTACCTGACAGAAAATGACAATGAATCCACATCTTTGCACAGATTTGGCCTTTTGAAGGCATGTGGTCCTAAAATTTGGATCAGCTGAAAAACAGCCTGTTTCAGTTTAATCGTTATTTTCAATTAATTGAATGCTCAAAAAATGTTTTGTCTCACTCTCATTTCTTCTTGTTGCATGTCGAAGCTCTACTTGGAACCTTGTTAAGATCCAACAATGCAAAATATGATTTTTTGCCATTTTTCAAGTGGTCTTAAACTTTTGATCAGGACTGTATATGGCACTCTGAGGTCTCCTAGGATTCATATTGTTTTCTACTTTCTTTCTTTCTTTCTTACTTTCTTTCTCTCAGTCTCACCTTTTAAGCTGTTTAGTGCAATGACAGCAATAGTAAATAATGTCAGAGTGACACTGACAAAAGTAGATATGGGTAAACACATAGTTGATGGTTAGAAGCAACCTGTGCAGTTGCATTTGTTATGCTATTTAAACTTAAAAATGTTCCAAAACGTGTCTCTTATTGGAGGCAGATGATATTTAAATGCATATGGTGTTATCAGGAAAAAAAACACTGGCTTGATTTGAACAGGTAGGCTAAAAATTATGCATTAATGGAAGTAGATGCCGGCCTGATGGTTTTTAAAGAAACAGTGCCTTGTTCTGAACAAGTATATTTACATTTAGTCATTGACTATTAGTTGCATCATCTTGCCATGTGTTTTTCTTATTGATAAAACTTATCTTTAATTAGGTGAAATTTAATTAATATTCCTATCTAACCATAAGGGGTTAAAAACTAACAGGTGATCCCCTATTCTAGTGCTGTATTACATGTATCTTCTCTTGGGCTAGTAGCGCGCTAGCTCCAGATCTCCCCTAGCAATTATATCATTTCTTTTCATGTTTTCATGTCTGGAGCTAGCGTGCAGCTACCAGCCCAAGAGAAGATACATGTAATACAGCACTAGAATAGGGGATCACCTGTTAGTTTTTAACCCCTTATGGTTAGATAGGAATATTAATTCAATTTCACTAATAAAAGTTTTATCAATAAGAAAAACACATGGCAAGATGAGGCAACTAGTAGTCAATGACTAAATGTAAATATACATATTTAAGCCTCTACATGTGTAGGGTTCATATGTAAAATAATCTTGTTCTGAACAAGCACCTAAACATGTATTCTTTCTTTTGGGAGCAACAGTAGTATGATGTGGATGTGGAACCTCATGGACATGGCAGGAGATGTTTGGCTGTGTAAGGGTAATGGTAACAGCCATAGTAGTGGCTTCAGTAGTAGTAAAGAATGGAAACTAACATACAAGGCAGTAAATATGCATCTGTGAAGGGGCAGTAGTAGTTAATGGCAAGGCAGTAGATATGTGGCTGTTGTGACACAGGGAGGGGTTGTGTCTGGCAAGGTAGGTATTTTCCTCCCAGCATGTGCGGCTGGGCTGGTTTCCAGCCAGATGAGGTCAAATACCGGACCAGAGTTTAAGTGCCGGTCCGGGTTTTGGCAGCACCTGGCTGTCCGTAAATAGGTAGCTGGGCTCAGCAGAGATGTCTCTGTTTTTGGGATCTGAGTCTTTGTGCAGTGCTGGAGGGCTGAGAGCCGCACGCTGGGGAAACAGGCCCCCTAAAGCCTGTTGTGGACTACAGGAGGCAGAACTGCCAGCAAGGTGACTTGTGTTACATGAACTTTCCATTTTGTGTGAATTAGCACCAAGACTGCAAAGTTACATGTGGGCAAGAGGAGGATGTGGGCAAGAGGCTGGAGTGAATGCCAATATTTTTGGTTTCTGCATTTTTCAGGCACGGTTGTATGTCGTACATTAAACCAGCTGTATTGCAACCAGTGCCCCACGACAAAATAGAGGCTGTTGTGAAGGCCCCCATGGAAGCTAATCTGCAGCAGCGAGAGACAAACCTGTAGCAATGTGAGGCTAATAAGCAGCAGCAGAAGACTAACCAGTTGCTGCTACAACACATGATGGCTTTGCAGACAGCAGGAGCAACCCCGAGCATCCACGATGCCTGGAAATCAGTCCGTGCCACGATTCCTAAGATGAACCCCGCAGACGACATTGAAACCTACCTGGCGATGTACGAGAAAGTGGCCATTAGGGAAAAGCTACCCCGTGACCAGTGGGCTGAGGTCGTCACTCCATTCCTGGTATGCGATTCCCAGCGGGTGTATTTCGACTTGCCGGACGATCAAGCGGCTGACTAACAAAAAGTAAAGGGTGAGATTTTGGCAAGACTGGGGGTTAATATGTTGGTCTGGGCCCAGCGGGTACATCAGTGGGGGTTTAAGCCGGCTGAGCCTGCCAGATAACTAGCCCCCAGCCACATTTCCGTAGTACCCTAGTGCCTCTCCCCATTATCAAAGTACCGTTTGACTGAATAGCTATGGACCTCATAGGCCCAGTACCGAAGTTTGCTAGAAGGCATCAACACATCTTAGTCATTCTAGACTACGCCACTCGGTACCCGGAGGCGGTGCCACTGCAACATACCTCGGCCAAACTTATAGCTAATGAGTTAATGGAGATGTTTTCCCAAGTAGGACTACCTAAAGAGGTTCTGACCGACCAAGGGACCCTATTTATGTCCAAGGTGATGAGGGAACTCTGTAAGTTGCTGCACATAAAACAACTACGGACATCCGTTTACCATCTGCAAACGGACGGTCTGGTAGAACGGTTTAACCAAACATTAAAAAATATTTTGAAAAAGGTAGTGTCTAAAGATGGGAAGGACTGGGACCTCCTTCTGCCCTATCTCATGTTCGCAGTGTGAGAGGTACCCCAGCCCTCTACTGGGCTCTCGCCCTTTCAACTGCTATATGGCAGACACCCTTGTGGTTTCTTGGACGTGGCCAAAGAGGCATGGGAACAATAACCCACTCCACATAAAAGTAAGTGTTGTTTTGAACGTTACCCAGATGCAAGATCGGATAGAGACACCCCCTTTATTCAAGGGGGGTTGTGAGGGGTTGTGTCTGGCAAGGCAATGTCACACTGGGTAGGATACAAGATATAATAGAAACACAGAAAACCATAAAACAAGTGTCTAGGCCAGAAGCTGTGGATAAAGGTCACCTCCTGACAAATCCCTACCAACTCCCCGTGGACTTCTGTCCCCACGTTCAGACCCTGAAGGTGGGAATAAACGTGCCCCCATGCCTAAGACTGAAGAAACCCTCAGATGGTGGAAAAGGGGAAAAGAGACAGCCTGCTTCCTCAAGCAAGGAGGGAGCAGGTGTCTCCCTAACAGCCTAGACAGAACACAAGAGAGAAACAAAACCAACTTAACTGTAGCTAAGCAGAAACAGCGATTCCTTCCTTCCTTTCTCAGAGCAAGATAGAAACTATAACCCACACAGGACACTGGGAAGGGGCGTAATTTAAACTCATACAAACGACCCCACCCAGTGCACCTGAAAGGAGGCGGATACAGCTCAAATCCAAACTTAAAAACAAAACAAACTACACACGTGCTGCTAACCTGGCAGACCTCCGCACATAACCTGAGCAGGGCATCACAGGCAGGTATTTTCCTCCCAGCATGTGCGGCTGGGCTGGTTTCCAGCCAGGTGAGGTCAAATACCAGAGTTTAAGTGTCGGTCCGCGTTTTTGCAGCACCTGGCTGTCCCTAAATAGGCAGCTGGGCTCAGCAGAGATGTCTTTTTTGGGATCTGAGGCTTTGTGCCGTGCTGGAGGCCTGAGAGCCGCATGCTGGGGAAACAAGCACCCTAAGGCCTGCTGTGGACTACTGGAGGCAGAACTGCCAGCAAGGTGACTTGTGTTATATGGACTTTACATTGGGTGTGAATTAACACCAAGACTGCAAACTTACGTGCTGTTTTGTGCAATTGCCTCAAGTGTGAATAAACACTGACGTTTTGAGTTAAGAACTTGTATTTTGCCTTTGTACAGTCATGGCCAAAAGTTTTGAGAATGACACAAATATTAGTTTTCACAAAGTTTGCTGCTAAACTGCTTTTAGATCTTTGTTTCAGTTGTTTCTGTGATTCAAAGGCTTTTATCGACAATTACATGACATTTATGCAAAGAGTCAGTATTTGCAGTGTTGGCCTTTCTTTTTCAGGACCTCTGCAATTCGACTGGGCATGCTCTCAATCAACTTCTGGGCCAATTCCTGATTGATAGCAACCCATTCTTTCATAATAATTTCTCGGAGTTTGTCAGAATTAGTGGGTTTTTGTTTGTCCACCCGCCTCTTGAGGATTGACCACAAGTTCGCAATGGGATTAAGATCTGGGGAGTTTCCAGGCCATGGACCCAAAATGTCAACGTTTTGGTCCCCGAGCCACTTAGTTATCACTTTTGCCTTATGGCACGGTGCTCCATTGTGCTGGAAAATGCATTGTTCTTCACCAAACTGTTGTTAGATTGTTGGAAGAAGTTGCTGTTGGAGGGTGTTTTGGTACCATTCTTTATTCATGGCTGTGTTTTTGGGCAAAATTGTGAGTGAGCCTTGGATGAGAAGCAACCCCACACATGAATGGTCTCAGGATGCTTTACTGTTGGCATGACACAGGACTGATGGTAGCCCTCACCTTTTCTTCTCCGGACAAGCCTTTTTCTAGATGCCCCAAACAATCGGAAAGAGGCTTCATCGGAGACTATGACTTTGCCCCAGTCCTCAGCAGTCCATTCACCATACTTTCTGCAGAAGATCAATCTGTCCCTGATGTTGTTTTTGGAGAGAAGTGGCTTCTTTGCTGCCCTTCTTGACACCAGGCCATCTTCCAAAAGTCTTCGCCTCACTGTGCATGCAGATGCGCTCACACCTGCCTGCTGCCATTCCTGAGCAAGCTCTGCACTGGTGGCACTCCGATCCCGCAGCCGAATCCTCTTTAGGAGACGATCCTGGCGCTTGCTGGACTTTCTTGGACGCCCTGAAGCCTTCTTAACAAGAATTGAACCTCTTTCCTTGAAGTTCTTGATGATCCTATAAATTGTTGATTGAGGTGCAATCTTAGTAGCCACAATATCCTTGCCTGTGAAGCCATTTTTATGCAACGCAATGATGGCTGCACGCGTTTCTTTGCAGGTCACCATGGTTAACAATGGAAGAACAATGATTTCAAGCATCACCCTCCTTTTAACATGTCAAGTCTGCCATTTTAACCCAATCAACCTGACATATGATCTCCAGCCTTGTGCTCGCCAACATTCTCACCTGAGTTAACAAGACGATTACTGAAATGATCTCAGCAGGTCCTTTAATGACAGCAATGAAATGCAGTGGAAAGTTTTATTTGGGATTAAGTTAATTTTCATGGCAAAGAAGGACTATGCAATTCATCTGATCACTCTTCATAACATTCTGGAGTATATGCAAATTGCTATTAAAAAAAACTTAAGCAGCAACTTTTCCAATTTCCAATATTTATGTCATTCTCAAAACTTTTGGCCACGACTGTACTGCGCCCGCTTACCCTATCTACCAGAGCGAAACCCCACACTGTTTAGGGGTAATGGTAGTGGTGGTAGATGGAGTAAAAACTGTGGTGGTGGCAGCAGCAGCAGTCAAACAGAATAGAACCGGGTATTAGGCAGACAACAGCAGTGGCATGATTGGGCAAACTGTCAGCAATGGCAAATCTATTCATTGGCCTTAGCCATAGGCATGTGAAAATTCTCATGGATACCTTATTCATTTTGACAAATGTACTGTACGGTATTGTAAACTTGTGGAGAATACTCTTGTTCATTTGGCTGTGATAATGCCATCTGTGGTGCTGGTAACCTTTTCTGAGATAACAGTTGAAGCTGGACAAGACAAAATAGTGAGAGCAAACTGGGACTGGTCTAGCCACTTTTCTAATCTGCCTGCCTAGAAATCAATGGGCCAGGGAGAACAGCGTATGAACTGGAAAAAGGCACAGTCTAGGCAGGACTGAACCTGGTTGTTCCGGCAGTACATATCCATTTGCTGATGTTTGTCAACCTGGTTCAGCACATAAAATGGGAAGAGGACTCCTGGTCAGACATGCTATAAGCAGTCATATGCTTGACAAAAGCTGTGGCAAGCTGTGTACACAGAGTATCCCAGTAATGCATTATTTCTGCCTTCCCTTTGCCATGTGAAAACATTCCCCATTTTCCTTTGATAACGAGGGTCTGAAAGCATGGTGATGCAGTAGTCATCTGTTTGCTTGATGCAATTTTCATATCAGCACATAAGAATGCAAGCATGCAGCTTGCCATGTTTGTCAGCCTGCCTGAGAACACAGTTCTTTCCAGTTCCGCCCCCCACGGTGATGATTAGCTGTCATGGCCAGTGTTGTTTCCATAATTATCATCAATAGTCTCATCCTCCTGCACCACCACCGACTCCTCCTTCTTCTCCTGTGGTAGTTCCTTATCCTTCTCCACTTCTTCTTCCATGGCACTTTTTCCATGCGGGTCCCCAAAAGCTATAGGGCATCCAGCCAGATATGGAATCTGTTCTTCTTTCACTATCCCTCATTGAATCAGCATGAGCATTTTCTCTAATATAAATATCAGAGCGATAACATGGTTAATGCTGCTGTTGTGACAACTCACAAATCTGATGGCATCTTTAAAGGGCTTCAGTACGCAAAATGCCTCCCTGATAAGCTACCACACTGCCTTGGCTAAAAATAACACTTGCTCCCTTGTATGTGTCATTATGAACTTGGATATGCTCCCATGCTCTCCCTCGCCCTGCACTGACACAAAGTTCAGTATCAGAGCAAATCAAATCATTTTTTTTTAGTTGAGAGGCATTGGGGGGACCTTTGGCTGGGTTCTATTTCGATTATGGAGTCCACTTAGTATATGTGATGACTATTGTAGGCTAGGCAACACTCCTCTTGGTGTCCTAGCTGTCTTACATTTAGACCTTTTCCTATCCCTGAAACAGATGTAGAAAATGATGAATGAGATGGGCCTGCCTTCCCGTCCCCTTACCCTCCCATGCCGCGCCCACAATTTTAGACCTGGCATGAGCAGGGAGAAGTCGCAGATTGCGGCGCAACTAACCATTGTGCCACAATCTGCGCCGAAAATACACCTAATATAGGCGTATTTCAGCTTTATAAAAGACCACCAAAGTGTTTAAAAACACATTGCACCATCACTTGTTATGCTTTTTAATATTAAAAACCTTCCGAAAACTGGGGGAGATGTTTAACCCCTTCAACCCCAGGCCTGTTTTCACCTTCCTGCCCAGGCCATTTTTTGCAAATCTGACATGTGTCAATTTATGTGGTGATAACTTTAAAACGCTTTTACATATCCAAATTTCCAAAACCCACTTTTTAAGGACCAGTTCAGGTCTAAAGTCACTTTGTGAGGCTTACATAATAGAAACCACCCAAAAATGACCCCATTTTAGAAACTACACCCCTCAAGGTATACAAAACAGATTTTACAAACTTTGTTAACCCTTTAGGTGTTGAAAGATGAAATTTCTGAATTTCACTTTTTTGGCAGATTTTACATTTTAATCCATTTTTTCCAGTAGCAAAGGAAGGGTTAACAGCCAACAAAAACTCTATATTTATTACCCTGATTCTGCGGTTTACAGAAACACCCCACATGTGATCGTAAACTGCTGTACGGGCACACGGCAGGGCGCAGAAGGAAAGGAACGCCATATGGTTTTTGGAAGGCAAATTTAGCTGAACTGGTTTTTAGATGCCATGTCCCATTTGAAGCCCCCCTGATGCACCCCTACAGTAAAAAAGTGACCACATTTTGGAAACTACGGGGTAAGGTGCCAGTTTTATTGGTACTATTTTGGGGTACATATGATTTTTTATTGCTCTATATTATGTTTTTTGTGAGGCAAAGTAACAAAAAAATGGATGTTTTGGCACCGTTTTTATTTTTTATTTTTACAGCGTTTACCTGAGGGATTAGGTCATGTGAATTTTTTTATAGAGCAGATCGTTACACACGTGGCAATACCTAATTTGTCTACTTTTTCTTATTTATTTAAGTTTTACACAATAATAGCATTTTTGAAACCGAAATAATGATATTTTAGTGTCTCCATAGTCTGAGAGCCATAACTTTTTTATTTTTTGACCGATTCTCTTAGGTAGGGTCTCATTTTTTGTGGGATGGTGTGACGATCTGATTAGTACTATTTTGGGGGGCATACGCCTTTTTAATCACTTGCTGTTGCAATTTTTGTGATGTAATGTGACAAAAATGCCTTTTTTTTTTACACAGTTTTTTTTTTTTTTTTTTACGGTGTGAACCTGAGTGGTTAGGTCATGTAATATTTTTATAGAACTAGTTGTTACGGACGTGGCGATACCTAATATGTATATTTTTTTAATGTATTTCACTTTAGCACAATAATAGCAGTTTTGAAACAGAAAAAATGATGTTTTAGTGTCTCCATGTTCTGAGAGCTATAGTTTTTTTATATTTTTGGGGGGATTGTCTTAGGTAGGGGCTCATTTTTTCCTGGATGAGGTGACTGTTTTATTGATACAATTTTTGGGGGCATACACCATTTTGACCTTTTTGACTCATTGGCCCACAAGCAAGAAGCAGGGACGAATCATGTGTTCAGATGGGAAAAAATGACAAATATTCGCTATAACGAATATATAGCACTATATTCAAAATATGCGATATTCAAGATAAAAATTTGCTATTCCAATATTCGCGCTCTACACTAGTTGTAATTAGTTATGTATTCTTATTGTTATGTATTTTACTGTATTGGTCGTGTGTTCGAGCTAGGGAAGGTATTGTTGGCAGTGGTTGGCAGGAACAGGCTAACCACCATGTTCCTCCCCTCTTAGTAGGAGTGAGCTGGTCCTGCTTCCTTCCAGGAGTTCCAGTCCACAGCGTGAAGGAGGGGAAGCGCATGTCAGTACTTCTACTAGGAACCCTAGCTAAATCTCCTATGAGTCCAACACTTCAGAAAGATCTGAAGAATCAAGAATACTTCTTCCAGAAAGCATCAGTGTAAAATACAGCAGATTGATCAGCGAAATTATAGCTTTAAAGACAATGCTGCAGGTAAGGAACTACAGCTCAGATACCCATCACATAAACAACCACTAGGCCAGAGTAACATAAGGCCTGTATCACAATAGACACCTACAGTTGTGTTCAAAATTATTCAACCCCCAATGCTGTAAAGGGTTTTAGGGAAATTAGTGTACATTTGTAATTGTGTTCAGAATGAAATCTTACAAGGACTTTTTAAAGAACCAAATGCAACTAAAATGACATTAATTGTTTTTGTAATACAGTATTAAATGTTTTTTTTGTGATTTCTTCATTGACACAATTATTCAACCCCTTAAAGACTACCACTCTTAAGAACAGAGGTTCATTCAAGTGTTTTCGATCAGGTATTGAAAACACCTGTGGATGTCAAGGAGCAGCAATCAAGCATAATAAGCACCAATTAGGCAGATTTAAAAGGACTGTGATACTCAGCTCCTTCTAGACATTTACTGGTGTGATTACAAACATGGTGAAGTCAAGAGAATGGTCCAGGAAGACAAGAGAAGAGGTGATTTCTCTTCACAGGAAGGGCAATGGCTATAAGAAGATTGCAAAGATGTTAAACATACCAAGAGACAAGAAGCATCATTCGCAAATTCAAGGCAAAGGGCACTGTTGAAACGCTACCTGGTCGTGGCAGAAAGAAGATGCTGACTTCGACTGCTGTGTGCTACCTGAAGCGCAAAGTGGAGAAAAGTCCCCATGTGACTGCTGAGGAACTGAAAAAAGATTTGTCAGATGTGGGTACTGAAGTTTCAGCTCAGACAATAAGGCGCACACTGCGTAATGAAGGCCTCCATGCCAGAACTCCCAGGCGCACCCCCTTGCTGTCTCCAAAGAATAAGAAGAGTCGACTGCAGTATGCCAAAAGTCATGTGGACAAACCACAAAAGTTTTGGGATAGTGTTCTGTGGACTGATGAAACAAAATTAGAACTGTTTGGGCCCATGGATCAACACTGTTTGGAGAAGGAAGAACAAGGCCTATGAAGAAAAGAACACCTTGCCTACTGTGAAGCATGGTGGCGGGTCAATCATGCTTTGGGGCTGTTTTGCTTCTACAGGTACAGGGAAGCTTCAGCATGTGCAAGGTACCATGAATTCTCTTCAGTACCAGGAGATATTGGATGAAAATGTTATGCAGTCCGTCACAAGCCTGAGGCTTGGGAGACGTTGGACCTTTCAACAGGACAATGATCCCAAGCATACCTCCAAGTCCACTAGAGCATGGTTGCAGATTAAAGGCTGGAACATTTTGGAGGTGGCCATCGCAGTCACCAGACTTAAATCCGATTGAGAACCTCTGGTGGGACTTAAAGAAAGCAGTTGCAGCGCGCCAAGACCCGATGCGGACAGCAGAAGCACGGAGCATTAACATGACTGATAATGCTCCGTGCCTCTCTGTGATCTCTTTACTACGAAATCACAGTGAGATAAAGTTGTCACTGTGATTTCGTAGTAAAGAGATCACAGAGAGGCACAGAGCATTATCAGTCATGTTAATGCTCCGTGCTTCTGCTGTCCGCATCGGGTCTTGGCTGTCATTCACGCAGCGGATGTCACGCACGGCATCCGCTCGTGTGAAACAGCCCTAAGAATGTGACTGAACTGGAGGCTTTTGCCCATGAAGAATGGGCGAAGATACCCGTAGATCGCTGCAAGACACTTGTGTCAAGCTATGCTTCACGTTTAAAAGCTGTTATAACTGGAAAAGGATGTTGTACTAAGTACTAAGATTGAATGTCACTTGGGGGTTGAATAAAACTGATAATGATGTGAGCACAGAAAAGACATTTGTGGTTATTTCATTATAAATGTTATGTTATATTTGTCTGACTTACAAGTGCCTCTTTGATTTAATTGTAAACAAGATGACTGAAATGATCAAAATGTCAAACTGGCCAAAACACTCAATTTCAGTGGGGGTTGAATAATTTTGAAAACCACTGTATGTCCACAAGTACTTTCAAGTGCCATTACATTTTCACACAACTAGCCACCATAGGTCATCATCTGGTCCCAGAAACTGAACTTTATACTTATTACCTCTGGATTTGCCACAAGTTGTATTTTGCATGTAAAGAGAGATTTTTAGAGGGGCGTGGCCAGGAAGCCGAGGAGAATGGCCGCTTGAATCCAGAGCTCCTGCTCCAGCAAAGCTATTCATTAAGCAGAACCCTCACCAAATCAGCTACAGAGCCAACATCGGTGCCGATCGGTACAAAATACATCCCTGATGATGACGAGAGGGAAGAGAGGTGTCAAGAAACAGGGAAAACTAGAGTTTTTCTTCACTCAGGATCGAGACAAAGATGGCGCCGGCACACGAGGAGTGCAGACGGAACCCTCCCCCAGCCCGACATCTTCGGTAAATGCTTCTTCCCCCCGACCATCTGAAGATGGCAGCTCGACTCACCGGAGCCCTCAGGGTTCACCGCGGCATACAGATAAGGGTGAGAGCATATTGTCTAACGATACGGGGGTCGGAATGGGGAGAGAGGCGCCTGCTTCCAGTAGCTGTGCGGGACAGAGTTCCCCTACTACAAGCCCGGAAAAGCAGAGGCCCAGGTTACAAGTCACGGCTACAGAGGTCCATGAGACTAGCAAAGTTCAGGACTTACATAGCAATGGGTCCTTTAAAGAGGCGCTCCATAAGTTCCCCATGGATGACAAGCCAGCGTCAAGTGCTTTACTTAAAGACATGTTCTTAGCCTTTAACCATTCGGTCACCTCTCACATGTCTCAACTATTAAAGCCCCTTCAACGGGATGTTACAGATCTAAAACGAAGAGTACACCATGTTGAACATAAGATGGGCGAATTCGTAGAATCACATAACAACCTCATAGATTCGTATGATGCACAATCTGAGGAAATAACATACCTAAAAGCGAAAGTAGCTGACTTAGAAGATCGTTCCCGCAGGAACAACCTGAAACTGAGAGGTGTACCAGAATCAGTTCCAGCAACAGATCTGCAGGCTTATATTAAAAGGCTGATTACAATTCTCCTACCTAACAGCACTGAACAAGATCTCATTATAGACCGGGCGCATAGAATTGCTAAACCGAAACATCTCCCGGATGAAACACCGCGGGACGTTTTGTCCCGCATTCATTTCTTCCATATTAAAGAGGAGACCCTGTTGGCAGCGAGGAAAGTTGATACCTTGCCGGATCCGTACCAACAAGTGAAGCTGTTTGCAGATTTGTCTATAGCAATCCTCCAAATACGCCGTACGCTTGCGCCTATCACCGCGGCGCTGCGATCACATGCTATCTTATATAGGTGGGGATATCCAGTTAAGTTGCTCATCCAGAAAAACGGGGTGCTAAATGTTATCCGCTCGGTGGAGGAAGGAAAAGCGGTGCTGGCTAACTGGAACATTTCAGTGGATGACGTCTCTATGACAACTCAGCACCAGCGATTACCTGATGAAGGAGATTGGCACCGTGTTGAAAATCGTCGTCAGAAAAAACATCGATGAGAGGTTCTTCAAGTATCCTGCTTTCTGCAGGAGCAGGGACATGTTCTACCTATTAAGATTCTCCAGGTGGTAGGCATGACTGTTTGTTTTTCCCCAAAAAGAACCACAAGGGATTGTGAGTTTTAACCCTTGTGCTACCTCAGCACTGTCCCTTTACTTGGGCAGTAATTTTTGGTTTTTTCACATTTCAGCTGAATGTTTTGCATTTGACATTGTATGGTTCTCCTCGCATCATCTGGGCATCTTCTCATAAGCATACTCTCAAGTTTCAAGATGATGCTTAAACTAGTTTCATTAAATGTTCGAGGCCTAAACAGCCCATACAAGAGGCGGATGATGTGGAGAGAAGTTCTTTTGACTAAGTGTGATATATTCTGTGCACAGGAGACACACATGGTTGCAGCAGACAAGGAGAGTTTGAGACACCCAGCTTTCCCGACAATTATCCAATCCCATGGCATAAGTAAAAAACGTGGGGTAATGTTGGCAATTAAAAATTCAGTTGCTCACACAGAGAAAAAAACGGTAGTGGATGAAGGGGGTCGCTACATTATTCATGTATGCTGTATTAACAATATCCCTTATACTTTGGTGGGCGTGTACGCCCCAAACATTCGACCCTTGAGGTTTTTGAATAGGGTTTTCAAAAAAGTTCAATCTGTGAAAGAGGGCAGAGTCGTAATTTGTGGAGACTTCAATATGGTTCTTGACCCAATTCAGGATTCCTCCTCTGGCACAATAAATAGCCCCGCCTCTCTTGCTCAGTCACTACTGGCCAACTCCTTGTTTGATGTCTGGCGTATTCACCACGCATCGGAAAAGGATTTCTCTTATTATTCGCCTGCACATAAATCCTATTCACGTATTGGTCTGATCTTAGCTGATAGAACCTCCTTGGAGGCATCTATAGGTTCCTCCATAGGGACAATTACGTGGTCGGATCATGCTCCAGTATCTGTGGAGCTGACAGAAGAATTCATCTCCCACCCGAACCCTTTGTGGAGGGCTAATGAATTTATTCTGGCTAATGATAAATACAGTCAAGAGGTATCGGCTGCACTGGTAGAGTACTTTAAATTTAATGCTAACTCAGGTCCTGATCCCTCGATAGTATGGACGGCCCATAAGGCATATATAAGAGGAATATTATTGAAAATAGGACATAGACATAAAAAATTGAGAGAGAAAAACCAGACCGACCTCTTAGCGCAAATTCAGTCTATAGAAATACAGAATAAGTCCTCTCCCTCAGTTGAACTCTCTGATAAGCTCAGACTACTTAGACTTCAACTAAGAGAAAGTTACTTACATTCCTATGAGCTCTCGCTTAAAAAGACAAAGGCTAGGTATTACTCACAGGCTAATAAAGCAGGGAAACTGTTGGCAAGAAGAGTAAAAGCAAGAGCCCTGAAATAAAAAATACCATTCTTGTGGGACCCCTTTAAGTCACATAAACTGTATGATCCTAAATCTATAGCTAACAGATTTATGTCTTATTACTCTCAATTATATAATTTGAAGGCAGAACCAGGTTTTACCCCTGCCTCTCCAGAGAATATTGATAATTTCCTAAACACCTTATCAATCCCCTCCTTAGATGAAGCTCATAGGTCCTCTCTCTCTGACCCTATCTCGCAAGAAGAGATCTCCAAAGTAATCAAAGGTCTGCCACATAATAAAAGCCCAGGGCCGGATGGTCTCCCAAATTCGTATTATAAACTGTTCATGGGTAGTTTGCTTCCTCACTTATATGCGGCCCTGTCTCGTGCCATGACAACTGGGAAAATGCCTAAAGAAATGCTGGAGGCGGTCATTGTCACTTTGCCCAAGCCAGGGAAGGAACCTTCAATTCCACAGAACTTCCGTCCTATCTCCTTGCTCAATACGGATCTAAAAATCTATGCAAACATTTTAGCGGCCCGCTTGGCAGATATTATCCCCACTTTGATAGACCCAGACCAAGTAGAGTGTGTGAAAGGGCGTCAGATTACGGACAACTCCAGGACAATACTGAATCTAGTTGATTTTGTGAACCGTACGAGAACCCCGACAGTGTTGGTTACCCTGGACGCCGAGAAGGCTTTCGACCGCGTTAATTGGTTGTTTGTCTTCTCGGTACTTCATAAAATGGGTTTTCCGGAGCCTATACTGCGAGCCATTCTTTATTCTAACCCCTCGGCTAGGGTACTGGCTAATGGAGTGTTGTCTGATCCGTTTGCGCTGTCTAATGGCACGAGACAGGGTTGCCCCCTGTCGCCACTGATATTCATCCTATCCTTAGAACCCTTGGCACAGGCGATCCGCCAGGAGGCAGGGGTGACAGGGGTTAGTATTGGGCGCAGGCAACATTGTATATCCATGTATGCGGACGATATAATATTATCGCTAACTAATCCTAGGGAGTCTTTGAGGAAGGCTATGGCCATCATATGCTCCTATGGAGCCCTTTCATACTACAAAATAAATGAAAGTAAATCCCAGGCCCTCCCACTAGGTATCTCTGACCCGGTATTGTCTTATATGAAAAAAGAATTTGCCTTAGATTGGCAAGAGTCCTCAGTCCAATATTTAGGTTTTAAGGTAACATCTACCCCTCAAGAATTATATAAGGCGAACTTCCCACCTCTTCTGCAATCTCTCCAACCTGAACTTACCCATATGGCCAGGTCTGAGTTATCCTGGTTGGGGCGTATCGCGGCGTTTCAACAACATATACTTCCAAAACTATTATATCTGTTCCGAACCATCCCTATCCCTATTCCAGTGGCATTTTTTAACTCCGTTAATAAAATGCTAAATAGTTTCATTTGGAATAAGACTAGGCTGAGAATAGCGAGAAGTATTATGTACAGGCATAAAAAAAATCGGGTGGTTTAGGGCTGCCCAATGTTTATGATTATTTCCTAGCTTCCAGAATTAATCAACTTAAGGAGTGGTGGAAAGGAGATGTGGAGAAGCATTGGGTGCATATAGAACAATCGCAAATTCCAGGACGAAATTTGCGTGCTCTCCTAATGGCTGCACTGCATGAAAGCTATTTGGGCATTCAACCTGCATATTATGTATCCACGTCACTGGCATTATGGAAAACATATCATGATAAAGGTTCATCCACATTGGTATCATTGGCACATATTACCCCGATAGAATCTCTTCAATGCTTTTCCAATGATCTTAATTTAAAAGGATGGAGAGATAGAGGGATTCATACAGTAGCAGACCTGGTGTCAGGTACAGCTTTAAAACCGTTCAACATCATTATGCAAACCTTCCATATTCCCCCTACCGAAGTTTTCTCGTATCTTAAACTTAGACATATTTTAGGGAACAACCCGACCTTCAGTGTTAGAAGTCATTTCCAATTATTAAATAGATGGTCCGCACCAAATACAGTTTATTCTGGAATTAGATTCCTATATATGTACTTAGGGGACAAGGACAAGTTCCTCAAGACGGCTCCACTACTTGCCTGGGAAGCTGACTTGGAAAAATCTTTTACTCTATTACAATGGAAAGCCGCAAATAAAATCACCATATCAACCCTTAATTGTGCCTCACATCTAGAAGCTTATATTAAAACTATTCTCAGATGGTATTTTACTCCAGTTAGGCTACATGCATTTTTTCCCAATGTGAGCATGCTTTGTTGGAGGGGTTGCAGTTGCAAGGGGTCATTGCTACATATCCTATGGTCCTGTCCGAAGATCTATGCTCTTTGGAAGCTAGTATTTAACAAGATCTCTGAGATCGTAGGTCATCAGATTTCTCCAGATCCAGCTCTGGCCTTACTGCTTATTGACGTAAACAAATTCTTGCCCAAATATAGGGTCATTGTGACCCATTTATTGATTGCTACCAAACTAGCAATCACAAGAAATTGGAAAAGTGACAACATCCCTGAGGTACGGGAGATTATCGGAATGATAGATGTGACTAGATCCTATGAGTATATGCTAGCACACCAGACCTTCCAAGTGAGTTGTCACATTCAGGCCTGGGAGTCCTGGAAGGGGCTAGATCCGGCGATGCCGGGGAGATTGGGGATAGGGTAGTTCTCTCAAAAAGAGTTGATGGTGTATAGAGTCCGCTTAGCTGAATCCTGTGGGAATAAGCTGAACCATGTTACATTCAATATGTAAGTGCATTTGGATGTGGGTGAAGGACCAGACCCTGAGTTTGTTTTGTATTATGTTAACTTTTAATTGTTGTATTATTTGCTGTTTTACCCCTTTCCACCAAAAACAAAATTGTGGAGTTACTTGCTTGAATCTTATTGTAAAATCTGGCAAATGTACAATTGTATTTTGAGCAATACTCTGCTAATAAAAACTTATTGAAAATAAAGAGAGATTTTTATATGTTTAATTCTGGCTTGATTCTTCAAATAACCTTTCCACTGCTCCGATCCCCAGGGAGCAACGGCCTGAGGAAGTAGACCCTGAGACAACATCTCATCAGGGCCACTAGCACTCGCATCCTCTGCACTGACTCCTCAGGGTTTTGCTGTAACAGCAATTTTATTCCACATATTGTATTGCGTCAAGATACTGAGAAGTTTTATTAACACATTGTACTGCATTAGTATAGCAGTTGCATTTAACACAGTATATTACCACGTAAACTGTCAATACCAGTGTGCAGTGTGTTTGTAGAAGAGGGAGGACATTTAATTGAGCCTCTCTCTTTAAATTACAGAAAAAACACTTGCAATTTTGCTAGTGCTGTTTAATAATCTGTGTACCACACCTGTTATTTTTCATTTATAGGCCTTATAATGTCTGGTAAATAGATGTCACGGATGTTCCCTTGACAGGCGGCAGGAGATCGGTCAGACTGGCAACACGTGGTTTGATCTGACAGGTTTTCCTTGTTGATCAATAGGCGTCTTGTTTCTGGTAATGGCCACACCCCTTGCCATAGGTGTTGCTAATGTGGTCATTTAACCTTCCTTATTTATTGTAGCTTCTGCCACAATGCTGTGTGGTTTATAGCTTCAGTTTTAGTGGTGGACAGCTGGTGTGTGGATCTCGGTGGAGTTCCTGGTGCTTCCATTGCTCCTTTAAAGTTAAGTCTTTCCTCTCCCTTTTTGTATTTTGTTTTATCATCTGTGTCACCGTCTAGTATTCCCTTCTTCCCATGTAATAGCACAGCCAAATAATTCAGAGAGCAATAAATCGCTATTATCGCTGGTATCGCCGGTATCGCTGGTATCGCCAGTATCGCTGGTATCGCCCTATCAGTATAAATCTGGTTAGTCAGGAGGGGCAATCAGAGCCTCCCTGATATACTGCTCAAGGAATGCAAAAGAAAACTAAAGGGGCAGTAGACTTAATAAAACTTCGCTTTTAATTATAGGAGATAAAAAAGGCCCCTACTTACGCACAATGAGTAAGACGTGCCCTCTCAAAGGGATAGATGAGAAAGCGGAGACAATGACAATACATACAGAATTATCACTAGGGGAATGGACAATTACCACGTGGAAGGTCGGGCGGGGGGGGTGTAAGTATGTACTACCCACTAGCCCTAGTACCTCCCTACTTGTCCTGTTACACCCTAGAGAGTGTGTCCAAAGGACGGGGTCCAAAAAAGCCCCGCAAGGGGTGGCCCAGACAGGAACTCTGATCCTGAATAGGAAGCCCTAGTGAGGCCCTAGTCAATATCGATTGACAGAGGAAAAAAGAGTTCACACTTTGGAACAATACACTGGTAGGCAAAAAACAAATCAAAAATGAGAATGGCTCCACCAGAAAAACCAAAAAAGATCAGAATGGGGAAATACTCAAGTGTCCCGACACGTTTCTTCAGTTGTAGCCCCAGGATTCTTCAGGGGACACGGGGCTAGACGGTGGTTATCCCTGGCGACTAATGGTCCTGTGGGCAGGGAATGACCTATACGTTCGCTGAAGTCAGACTGTGACTAAGCTCACTGATGGCTGCGGTCAGGGGTGGCTGTAGGCACACTAAGCTGCGAGACCCAGGGTGGTGGTGTCTGCTAAGAAGGTGACCGGCCTTGATGTCAGCTCTTCTGCTGGGGTGAGGGGGGTGCAAGCAAACCCTGTAACAAGGGGGTGCCAGCTCTTCCGCTGGGAAGGGATCAGTGGGTATCGCAGGCTCATCTCAGAACTCGGTTGGGAAGTAGCTGGGAAGGGGAGGGCTCTCTTACCTCCTCCTCCTGGTATCCCTGCGGAGATGGGTGGGGATCTGGACCGACCGTCCAGCATCCCTGTAGGACTGGCACAGAGCCCGCGGTCTCATCTGCCCCCGTGTAGTGGGGTTTGTGTTCCCCTTTTCCCGGTATCTCTGGCTGCTGTTGGAAGGTGAGGCCGGTTGCCTCTCCTCCCCAGGACTCTGGTTGCTGTAGGGCAGAGGGACCCAGCATCTCCTCCCCCTGGAACTCAGGTTGCCGCTGGGGAGAGAGACCGGTTGTCTCCTCTCCCTGTGATATGCACTGCCGCTGGAGATCTGGGCAGGCGGCCCAGCATCCCTGTAGGGCTGGTAGAGAGACCTCGGCCCCATCTCCACCTGCCATCTGTGGGTCCTCCCAGGATAAGTCTATGAGGTTGCTCACCTCTGAGGTTGGTTGGGCAAAAGAGGGTATAATTTCCAGGCAATCCTCTGGGCTGAGGTATGGTGGTTGAGCTAGGTCGAACAGTTGACGGTAGCTCTGCTCCAGCTCCCACTCCATGGTGATTAGATGAACCGGGTCTGGCCCAAGGTCGTCCGCTCGGGGAAGGTCCAGCATGGTTTCCCTGATGTCGTTGAATGTCCCAGAACCGGCATCCAAAGTCATCGCCCTCCTCAAAAGCTTCCCACAGTAAGCCCGGACTATCATAATCCTCTCCCTCCGGCAGATAGTGGTTAGTCATCCATGGGTTGTGCTGGGTGGCATACCACTTTAGTGCCCGGTACGCTTTGTCCAGCCACAACTCCTTCCAAACCAGGTTCCACAGTTCCGTCACCCACTCCGCCAAGGGTTGCTTTCCTAGGAAGGGTGACCGCAGGGCCACGATTACCTGGAACCTCTGTTCCTCACCGGGAAGGCTCTCTCTCCGCCGCCGCTGTACCTCCTCTAAGGCGTCATACCACAGCCCCTTTCGAGTGGCATCTCTCAAGTCCCTTATGCCCTCCTCTGATACAGGCCCATCATGTTGGGCCAAGTGCTGCTGCAACCTCCAGCGAAACTCTTCTTCCATGTTGCTGTGGATTAAAACGCTGTCCGGTAGCTAGCTCTGTCCCTTGAGCTCCTTTAAAGCCAGGGTCGCTGCATGAGTGCCAGCGTTGCCCTCCATGGACTATACACTAGTGCCTTCCTTGAATCCTCTGTGCAGGGAAAAAGAAGGGAAAATTCCGCTGCTTGTCACCAGTTGTGACGGTATGATCTGTGTCACCGTCTAGTATTCCCTTCTTACCATGTAATAGCACAGCCAAATAATCCACAGAGCAATAAATCGCTATTATCGCCGGTATCGCTGGTATCGCCAGTATCACTGGTATCGCCCTATCAGTCCATACATGAGCCAAAGCTGAATGCTGGAAAACATTTACTGGAAGCACACAGACACTCAAACATACAATTTCTTTTATCCCCTGCTCCCATGCAAGGGAGACACCCACAAATAACATACATGAACCCATAACACAAAGGTTACAACCCACATAACATCCTCCCCTCTGCCTGTGATATAATTATGGTACACAATTGTTAAAGAGGACCTTTCACCGATTATTACACTATGAACTAAGTATACAGACATGGAGAGCGGCGCCCGGGGATCTCACTGCACTTACTGTTATCCCCGGGTGCCACTCCGTTCTCCCGCTATGCCCTCCGGTATCTCCGCTCACTAAGTTATAGTAGGCGGAGATTCCAGTCACTAAGTTATGGTAGGCGGAGTCTGCCCTTGTTCTGCTCTAGCGCTGGCCAATCGCAGCGCAGAGCTCACAGCCTGGGAGGTTCTTTTTTCCCAGGCTGTGAGCTCTGCAATACGATTGGCCGCCACTACAGAAGAACAAGGGAAGACTCCGCCTACCATAACTTTGTGACCGGAGATACCGGAGGGCATAGCGGGAGAACGGAGCGGCGCCCAGGGATAATAGTAAGTGCAGTGAGATCCCCGGGCGCCGCTCTACATGTCTGTATAGTTAGTTCATAGTGTAATAATCAGTGAAAGGTCCTCTTTAACATAATTATCCCAGGCAGGACAATACACAAAGTCTTCTGTCCGGGAGACAACCGAGGTGTAATTCCATTATCTCTCAGGACAAAGGGAAATTGCCAATACACACGAGGAGACAATAGGACAGACATCACTTACTCAAATACACAATGTCCCACCCTTTACAATACACATAGACATTTAACACATCCCAAAATGGCACGAATTAGACCAGGAATTCAAAAGTTAGTAAAAGTCTCTTTGGCCTGGCTGTACTTATGGGTTTTCTGTCCAAAACCAGTTCTACACAGTCTTTTGTCCTGTAGACAATTGAGAAGTGATCCACTTATCTCCCAAGGACAGGGGCAAGACTCCATTAGCCACATGGTAGCAAAAGACAGCAAAATACATGAACATATATAACTATGCCGCTATTGCATAAAACCGGTGCATTCAACATGGGACCGTAATCACATGGTAAGAGGCTGGCAAGTAGTCCTCTCCAAGTACTCGTGGCAAACTCAAAAGAGGGGAGTTTGTCACATATAGCTTCAGTTTTAGTGGTGGATAGCTGGTGTGTGGATCTCGGTGGAGTTCCTGGTGCTTCCATTGCTCCTTTGAAGTTAAGTCTTTCCTCTCCCTTTTTGTATTTTGTTTGGGTTCTCTGTGTTGCATTTCCCTATTGTTTGTATTAGGCCTGAAGGAGACTCCTGTTCGTCCTTCCTTTTAGAGGAACAGGTAGTCACGTCCCTGCCATTAGTACCTGGTTCCTATATGGCTAGGGGGTCTGTTCATACTAGTAGTCAGTCAGGATTTTGGTTAGGGTTTTACTATGAAGTGTTCATCTTCCTTTCCTAGTTCCTTCCCTAGTTCTCAGGCCTGATTCCCTGTTTCCCCCTTCCCTCCTATGCTCGGTGTGGTGTTTCCCTCCCACACCGAAGCGTAACAATGGAGGAGTGTAAAAAGAAAGACCCATGTCTCGTCATCCGAGAGTTAGAATATGGGAGTTTGTAGTAGTGCTCCAGAAAAGAAGCAATAGTAGTAGTACCAGCAGGCCATAGTTCTCCCTCACTTTCAATAGGTGCCACATTATTACTGATGACAAAGAGAATGAAACTGTGAACTGGGTGGCTCCCTTCTCCTCTCAGTCACAGCATGATGACATCGAGGTTGGACTTCTATGAGAAGGAGGTTCAGGGGAAGGTGTGGGAATGCATGCATAGCTGTGTTTGTGGTAGTTATGGAAGTAGTGGCACTTGTATCCACAATGGTAGTGGTGGTAAAAGCAGTGGTAACCATGGTAACAGTGGCACTTGGGGCAAATAAAGAGGAGGGAATCCAGACTGGGGGCCAAGAAGCCCACGAGTACATAGTACAGTCTGCTAAAAGTGGTGAAGATTTTGACTGTGTGTTAGACAGGACCTGGGAGCCAGATTGGACCTAAGGAGGAGGTGACATCAGAGAAAGAGGGTGGTGTCCACGGTTGCAGCAATAAAGAGCAGAGACAACGTACAGCCAGAACATCCTAAAAACTAGCAGCACCACATCTGCTCCTATTGTGTTTGTATGTTCTCCCCGTGTTTGCGTGGGTTTCCTCCGGGTACTCCGGTTTCCTCCCACACTCCAAAAAACAAACAAACATACTTATAGGGAACTTATATTGTGAACATTTGAATGCTAATCTCTGTAAAGTGCTGCGGAATATATACTGCCTGTTCAAAAAGAAAGTCACTACAAAAAAAAAGCCTTTAGCTTTGATTACAGCATGCATTCGCTGCGGCATTATTTCGATAAGCTTCTGCAATGCCACAAGATTTATTTCCATCCAGTGTTGCATTAATTTTTCACCAAGATCTTGCATTAATGATGGTAGAGTCTGGCTGCTGCGCAAAGCCTTCTCCAGCACATTCCAAAGATTCTCAATGGGGTTAAGGTCTGGACTCTGTGGTGGCCATTCCATGTGTGAAAATGATGTCTCGTGCTCCCTGAACCACTCTTTCACAATTTGAGCCCGATGAATCCTAGCATTGTCATCTTGGATATGCCCGTGCCATCATGGAAGAAAAAATCCATTGATGGAATAACCTGGTCATCCAGTATGTTAAGGTAGTCAGCTGACCTCATTCTTGGAGCACATACTGTTGCTGAACCTAGACCTGACCAACTGCAGCAACCCCAGATCATAGCACTGCCCCCACAGGCTTTTACAGTAGGCACTAGGCATAATGGGTGCATCACTTGATCTGCCTCTCTTCTTACCCTGATGCACCATCACTCTGGAACAGGGTAAATCTGGACTCATCAGACCACATGACCTTCTTCCATTGCTCCAGAGTCCAATCTTTATGCTCCCTACAAAATTGAAGCCTTTTTTCTGGTTTGCCTCAATGATTAGTGGTTTTCTTACGGCTACACAGCTGTTCAGTCCCAATCCTTTGAGTTCCCTTCGCATTGTGCATGTGGAAATGCTCTTACTTTCACTATTAAACATAGCCCTGAGTTCTACTTCGATTTGATTTCACTAAATGTTTAAGTGATTGCCGATCACAATCATTCAGGATTTTTTTCCCCACCACATTTCTTCCTCAAATACGATGGGTCCCCACTATCCTTCCAGTTTTTAATAATGCGTTGGACAGTTCTTAACCCAATTTTAGTATTTTCTGCAATCTTCTTAGATGTTTTCTCTGCTTGATGCATGCCAATCAATAGACCCTTCTCAAACACACTAACATCTTTTCCACGAACACGAGATGTGTCTTTCGACATGGTTGTTTAAGAAATGAGAAGCAACTCATTGCACCAGTTGGGGTATGATACATTTTTTTCCAGCTGAAAGATAATCGCTCATGCAGTAAATATCCAATAGGAGGCTCATAACAATTTGCTTAGTTAAATATCCAGGTGGCGACTTTTTTTTGTAGACAGGCAGTGTAGTAGCGCTATATAAGTGCAAAAAAATAAAATAAAAATAATTAAATTGTGGTCAGCTCAGGAACTGGTGATGCTGCTTTTTTGTGAGTGCAGGCTCAAAACATGCAAGACCTAAACCATGGTTTGCTGCTACAAATATCTCCCGTCTGTCTCTTTTTCTCCACAGCACCCACAGACTAAACCATTGCCATGTGCAAGATCTACAGGATGAAAATAAGCTGTGGGTGTTCAAACACAAATGTAGGCACCACTGTACTATTGTAGCACATGATGCCTGTGGGAGATCAGAAATGTCTACAAGCTATTGAAACTAGAGTGTACTACTTTTCCTGGTCTCTTTTGTGGCAGCCAGGCTACATGCACATGCAATGCAGTGTCCTTGTCATAGTCATCATCGGTTATTGCTTCTGCCACTCAGACTACTTCTCCACCTTCTGCACTCCATTGACAGTCATCAGCTACAGAATGTGTGTCCAGGAAATTAGGCCTCTTTCACACGAGCGTGACGGATTAGGTCCGGATGCGTTCAGGGTGTGTTCAGTGAAACTCACACCATTTTGCAAGCAAGTTCAGTTAGTTTTATCTGCGATTGCGTTCAGTTGTTAATTTTTTCCGCGCGGGTGCAATGCGTTTTGATGCGTTTTTCACGCGCGTGATAAAAAACTAAAGGTTTACAAACAACATCTCCTAGCAACCATCAGTGAAAAATGCATCGCACCCGCACTTGCTTGCGAATGAAACGCGTTTTTCACGCAGCGTGAAAAACGCAGAATATAGAACATGCTGCGATTTTCACGCAACGCAGAACTGATGCGTGAAAAAAAAAACACTCGTGTACACAGACCCATTGAAATTAATGGGTCAGGATTCAGTGCGGGTGCTATGCGTTCACGTTACGCATGCACCCGGCAGAAAACTCGCTCGTGCGAAAAGGGCCTAACTCTACTCACTTAGCAATCTGCCGGTCTGTAAGCTTAATTTCCACTTGGCCAAGTCACTGCAATGCCACTTAGTGGATTCTGCTGTCATTAGGGAGCTGATGGCGTATGCTTTTCCCTATTGTTTGTATTAGGCCTGAGGCCTGTTCATCCTTCCTTTTGGAGGAACTGGTAGTCTCGTCCCTGCCATTAGTACCAGGGTCCTATGGGGCTAGATAGGATTCTAGGTATTCCTGTGTATGAACACATCTACCTCTGGGGTCTGTTCATACTGGTAGTCAGTCAGGATTTTGGTTAGGGTTTTATTTAGGCAAATATTTGCCAAATATTTCAGATTTTGTGATATTTGTAAAATTATTTTCGATTGCGCTACGCATGCATTATTAGCTACATAAGTGATGAAAATGGTTGGCAGCAACTTTCGAGATGTTGAGGAAGAACTGATCACGGTAAGTCATTGTACATTACAGCACTGTTTTAGATTTAAATTCCATGCATGTCATAACAATAGCTTTATATGCAGATAGAGTTTTACAAAATATTCGAGATTGTGCAAATCGCCACTATTAATTCGAATATTTTAGCGCAATACATACAACTTCACCTTTAACCCCTTAAGGACACAGCCTTTTTACACCTTAGGACCAGGCCATTTTTTGCAAATCTGACCAGAGTCCCTTTAAGTGCTGATAACTTTAAAACGCTTTGACTTATCCAGGCCGTTCTGAGATTGTTTTTTCGTCACATATTGTACTTCATGACACTGGTAAAATGAAGTCAAAAAAATTATTTTTTTTGCACCAAAAAATACCTATTTTAACAAAAATTTGGAAAAATTTGCAAATTTCAAAGTTTCAGTTTCTCTACTTCTGTAATACATAGTAATACCCCCAAAAATTGTGATGACTTTACATTCCCCATATGTCTACTTCATGTTTGAATTGTTTTAGGAATGATATTTTATTTTTTGGGGATGTTATAAGGCTTAGAAGTTTAGAAGCAAATCTTACAAAAAAATCTTACAAAAACTAAATTTTTAGGGACCAGTTCAGGTCTCAAGTCACTTTGCGAGGCTTACATAATAAAACCACCCAAAAATGACCCCATCTAAGAAACTACACCCCTCAAGGTATTCAAAACTGATTTTGCATACGTTGTTAACCCTTTAGGTGTTGCACAAGAGTTATTGGCAAATGGGGAGGAAATTTGAGAATTTCATTTTTTTGTCTAATTTTTCATTTTAACCCATTTTTTCCACTAACAAATCAAGGGTTAACAGCCAAACAAGACTGTATCTTTATTGCCCTGACTCTGCCGTTTACAGAAACACCCAATATGTGGCCGTAAACTACTGTACGGCCACACAGCGGGGCGTAGAGTAAAAGGTGCGCCGTATGGTTTTTGGAAGGCTGATTTTTATGGACTGGTTTATTTACACCATGTCCCATTTGAAGCCCCCCCTGATGCACCCCTAGAGTAGAAACTCCCTAAAAGTGGCCCCATCTAAGAAACTACACCCCTCAAGGTATTCAAAACTGATTTTACATACATCGTTAACCCTTTAGGTGTTGCACAAGAGTTATTGGCAAATGGCGATGAAATTTGAGAATTTAATTTTTTTGCCTAATTTTCCATTTTAACCCATTTTTTCCACTAACAAAGCAAGGGTTAACAGCCAAACAAGACTATCTTTATTGCCCTGACTCTGCTGTTTACAGAAACACCCCATATGTGGCCGTAAACTACTGTACTGGCACACAGCGGGGTGTAGAGTGAAAGGTGCGCCGTTTGGTTTTTGGAGGGCTGATTTTGCTGGACTGTTTTTTTGGCACCATGTCCCATTTGAAGCCCCCCTGATGCACCCCTAGAGTAGAAACTCCATAAAAGTGACCCCATCTAAGAAACTACACCCCTCAAGGTATTCAAAACTGATTTTACAAACTTTGTTAACCCTTTAGGTGTTGCACAAGATTTAATGGAAAATAGAGATACAATTTCAAAATTTCACTTTTTTGGCAGATTTTCCATTTTAATATTTTTTTTCCAGTTACAAAGCAAGGGTTAACAGCCAAACAAAACTCATTATTTATGGCCCTGATTCTGTAGTTTACAGAAACACCCCATATGTGGTCGTAAACCGCTGTACGGGCACACGGCAGGGCGCAGAAGGAAAGGAACGCAATACGGTTTTTGGAAGGCAGATTTTGCTGGACTGGTTTTTTTTACACCATGTCCCATTTGAAGCCCCACCGATGCACCCCTAGAGTAGAAACTCCAAAAAAGGGACCCCATTTTAGAAACTACGGGATAGGGTGGCAGTTTTGTTGGTACTAGTTTAGGGTACATATGATTTTTGGTTGCTCTATATTACACTTTTTGTGCGGCAAGGTAACAAGAAATAGATTTTTGGGCACGTTTTTATTTTTTGTTATTTACAACATTCATCTGACAGGTTAGATCATGTGGTAATTTTATAGAGCAGGTTGTCACGGACGCGGCGATACCTAATATGTATACAATTTTTTTTATTTATGTAAGTTTTACACAATGATTTCATTTTTAAAACAAAAAAAATGTTTTAGTGTCTCCATAGTCTAAGAGCCATAGTTTTTTCAGTTTTTGGGCGATTATCTTAAGTAGGGTCTCATTTTTTGCGGGATGAAATGACGGTTTGATTGGCATCTATTTTGGGGTGCATATGACTTTTTGATTGCTTGCTATTACACTTTTTGTGACATAAGATGACAAAAAATGGCTTTTTTTACACCGTTTTTATTTTAATTTTTTTACGGTGGTCATCTGAGGGGTTAGATCATGTAATATTTTTATAGAGCCGGTCGATACGGACGCGGCGATACCTAATATGTATACTTTGTTTTTATTTATGTAAGTTTTACACAATGATTTCATTTTTGAAACAAAAAAAATCATGTTTTAGTGTTTCCATAGTCTAAGAGCCATAGTTTTTTCAGTTTTTGGCCGATTATCTTGGGTAGGGTATGATTTTTGCGGGATGAGATGACGGTTTGATTGGTACTATTTTGGCGTACATGCGACTTTTTTGATCACTTTTATTACCTTTTTTGGGAAGTAATAGTTTTTTATTTTTTATTTTTATGGCGTTCACCGTTCGGGTAAAGTAACATAACTGTTTTATAGATCAGGTCGTTACGGACGCGGCGATACCAAACATGTGTAGGGAATTTTATTTTTTTCATTTTTAATCAGTGATAAATGTTTTTTGATTTTTACTTTTTTTCCCACTTTTTTTAACTTTTTTTTTGACCCAGACCCACTTGGTTCTTGAAGATCCAGTGGGTCTGATGTCTGTATAATACAGTACAGAACAATATATATTGTACTGTACTGTATTTTACTTACACTGAACAGATCTATGCTTTTAGCATAGATTCAGCACCATGGACAGCAGGACGCCTGAGAGGCGTCCTGTTGCCATGGGAACCTTCCCCGTCTGCTCAGAACTGCGCAGACGGGGAAGGGTAAGCACAGGGCTGAGGGGGGCTCTCTGGGGGCTCTCTCCCTCTCCCATCGGGGGGCTGCAAAGGCACAGCAGCCCCCCGATGGGAGAGGGAGGGAGCTCCCTGCGCTGTTAACCTTTTCCATACAGCGGTCCGTACGGACCGCTGTATGGAAAGGGTTAACGGCTGACATCGCATCGCAGATGTCAGCCGTTTATACCAGGGTGCCAGCAATGTGCTGGCACTCTGGTATACCCACTAGAAACCAACGATTATACAAGGGGAGGCGGGGGGGGATCGCGATCCCGCCTGCCGCACCGCCCGCCTCCCGCACCGCCCACAACCCTCCCCCTGCACCTCCCGCCACCATAAAATCATTCGGGGGTGCAGGGGGGGTTAATAAAACATTATTTTAGGCATATAAAGTTTCTGATCCCCGCGGTCAGGGACCGCGGGGACCAGAAACTGCAGAAATCGCAGCAAACCGCAGGTCTGAATTGACCTGCGGTTTGCCGCGATCGCCGACATGGGGGGGGTCACGGGACCCCCCCGCGCATTTAGCCTAGGTGCCTGCTCAATGATTTGAGCAGGCACCGGGTTCCGATCACTGCCGGCCGGGCGGCAGTGATCGGAACAACACATGACGTACCGGTACGTCATGTGTCCTTAAGTACCAGGACATCATGACGTACCGGTACGTCATGTGTCCTTAAGAGGTTAATCAGGTCTGACAACATAATACTGATTGTTGAACTTAGTATTGTTGGGACATCACAGCACTATTTGTGTAGTAGCATGTATGTATGGACAGCAGAAAAATCTCTCTCACATGCACATTGCACATTTATTTTCCTGCCACACACTATTTATATATATATATTTGTGTAAGGGGCTTACGGTAGTACAGTGAAGAGCCCTGGGAAAGCAGGGAATGAGTGCAGTCGGTTGTGGTGTGCCGAAACCGAGGATGAGGTAGGCCTGAGAAAGAAGAGGGCAAAAATGGAAATAAACCAGTTTATTGTAGCCAATTGATATATCAATAGCTCAACCCGACATGTTTTGGAATGCCACTCTTAACTCTTGTGTTGGATTGGGAATGTATTGCGCGTAAGCGGATGACTTCCAGCACCCCAATTTCCTGATGACATGAGTGAGGATGTTGGCACTGGAGGCCGTGGACGTGGCTCCAACGCGAAAGGAGTGCCCTGAGTAGTTGGCTGCTTTGAGGCCTAGTTGTGTGAGGGATGACCTGACATGGGTCATGAAGGTGGTGGTGGTGAGTACCGAACCATGTAGTTGAAGTAGCGGTTGAGAGGGTAGAAACTTGTGACGCTGATTGTAAGCATCCAGAACCCTGACTGGACACCATCTGTTGTGCGTGGGGTAATATGAAATGTTGACGGGTAAGTGCTGACTATTCTTGGAGTGAGGTAAGGACAGGATGTAGTGATCCATGTGTTTCGACAAGTGGGAGACAAGAATACAAGGTGAGGTTTGGGTCGTGGAGGTTGTATTGAATTTCCCGGGTCTCAGGAATCCGTAGAAGGCCAAGTAAATTGCCGTTTTGATGATGGAGTTGGTATCTGTTTCAAGAGGCGTGGCGTACAGCAAGTCGGATAATGCTTTGAAGATATGATTGTTTATGGGTAGCCTCTGGGCTGGACGTGCAGGTTCCATTTTCTGAATACCTCTGAGTATGGTTTTGATCTGGTGCGAGGACATGAAGCTGATGTTATTGGGGTGTATGATTAGCATATGATGTTGAATGCCAGTGAGATATAGTTTGATGGTGTTGTATGACATTTTGAGTTTGAGGTGGCAAAAGAAGCAAACCCCGGAAGAGACGTCATGACAAAAGGGTGCGTGATGTTGTGTTCCAACAGGAACCTGTTGAATAGTGTGAACGCTCTGTCGTATGTTCTATGTGTATTGTCTGACAGTGCTAAGCGGGACAAAGACTGGCTATGCCGCATGATGCCTTCTAATCCAGAATGAGCTGTTGAAATGATGGAGCGATGGAGGCCGTGGGTGACGCTGATGGGAGAGCTTGATGAAATGCCTGAAATTTGAAGCGAGACAGATTGTCAGCTGCCGTATTGCACACCCCCGGGACATGGGAACAATGTAAGAAGAAATTATTGCAAGCGGCCAACCAAGTAAGTCTCCGGAGAAACCTCACGATTGTGAGGGATTTGGAACGATCTTTGTTGATGATCTGGCAGGTCGCCTGGTTGTCTGAATAGCACCGGACCGACATGTTTGCCCATGAATGACCCCACGCCACGGCAGCCGCCACGATGGGGT